>NC_084627.1:3700869-3970869 GCF_033978795.1 Nerophis ophidion
ACCAACTGTCGGGTTAAATATAAAGTACCAATGATCATCACACACACACTCGGTGCGGCAGAACGGTGCCTCACAATACGAAGGTCGAGAGTTCAATCCCGGACCAGGGAGTCGACTAACCACACTGTCTCTTTATATATACACAACCAGTCAAGTTATCATGTTTGTAAATAAAAGCAGAATACAAGGATTTGTAAATAATTTTCAACTTATATTCAATTGGATAATTAATGTTCCAACTGAGAAAATTATTCTTTTTTTTTTTGCAAATAATCATTAACTTAGAATTTAATGGCAGCAACACATTGCAAAAAAGTCATTTTTACCACTGTGTTACATGGCCTTTCCTTTTAACACTACTCAGTAAATGTTTGGGAACTGAGGAGACCAATTTTTGAAGCTTTTCAGGTGCAATTCTTTGATTTGAATCCGGCGGCGTTTCCGGGTGTTGTTGATAAATGGCTTTGACGAGTTTTAATTTGCACTTACAGACATAGCGACCAACTGTCGGGTTAAATATAAAGTACCAATGATCATCACACACACACTCGGTGCGGCAGAACGGTGGTACATGTGCCTCACAATACGAAGGTCGAGAGTTCAATCCCGGACCAAAGAGTCGACTAACCACATCGTCTCTTTGTATATACACAACCAGTCAAGTTATCATGTTGTGTAAATAAAAGCAGAATACAATGATTTGTAAATAATTTTCAACTTATATTCAATTGGATAATTAATGTTCCAACTGAGAAAATTCATTTTTTCTTTTTGCAAATAATCATAACTTAGAATTTAATGGCAGCAACACATTGCAAAAAAGTCATTTTTACCACTGTGTTAAATGGCCTTTCCTTTTAACACTACTCAGTAAATGTTTGGGAACTGAGGAGACCAATTTTTGAAGCTTTTCAGGTGCAATTCTTTGATTTGAAGACAGCGGCGTTTCCGGGTGTTGTTGATAAATGGCTTTGACGAGTTTTAATTTGCACTTACAGACATAGCGACCGACTGTCGGGTTAAATATAAAGTACCAATGATCATCACACACACACTCGGTGCGGCAGAACGGTGGTACATGTGCCTCACAATACGAAGGTCGTGAGTTCAATCCCGGACCAAAGAATCGACTAACCACACTGTCTCTTTATAAATACACAACCAGTCAAGTTATCATGTTTGTAAATAAAAGCAGAATACAATGATTTGTAAATAATTGTTAACTTTTATTCAATTGAATAGACGGCAAAGACAAGATAATTAATGTTCCAACTGAGAAAACTCATTTTTTCTTCTTGCAAATAATCATAACTTAGAATTTAATGGCAGCAACACATTGCAAAAAAGTCATTTTTACCACTGTGTTACATGGCCTTTCCTTTTAACACTACTCAGTAAATGTTTGGGAACTGAGAAGACCAGTTTTTGAAGCTTTTCAGGTTGATTTGAAGCTCGCTGCGTTTCCGGGTGTTGTTGATAAATGGCTTTGGCTTTGCATAGGAGAGTTTTAACTTGCATTTACAGATGCAGCGACCAACTGTAAACTTAAAGTATCAATGATTGTCACACACACACACACACACACTCACCAGGTGTGGCAGCACGGTGGTACAGGGGTTAGTGCATGTGCCTCTCCCTCCACATATTTTACAATAAAGCGAAGCGCAACAAAAATGCAGCAAACACAGTGAAATATGAACACAAAGGTTACAAAATAACAGCTACAATCTGATATATCACTAAGCTTTAGACCTTTGTTGTAAAAATCTCCTTCTGCGTCTGTCCCTGACACCCGCATTTCAGCTGCTGTGACTTAGATTACCATAGTAACTAATTAGGTTACCATAGCAACTAGTATATCATGCAAAAGCGCAGATTCCAACCATTGAAATACTTTGTATAGTTATGTCAGAATAATTCTATCTAAGTTGTCAAACTGTGTGTCAATGAGACAAAAGCTGTCTTTGATCCTACCAAGCAAAAGGCTGGTAAAACTTCCACCGTGTAGAATGGGAAGCGACATGACGGCGTCAGTTTCTTTGATGTATTGTAATCCACAGGAAGATTTTGTCTCTACCCGAGATCTACAAAGCGGAGAGGAGGCGGGGCCTGACTCCCCTCCAGGCACCTTTACTTTGAACTGTTTTGTAACCAAAGGGGACGGATGTTTACGACCCCCCTCCCTTTAGAAACAGCTGTTGCCATGTAATCAGGGAAAGTCCAATTAAAAGAGGAGGTGTACAATCTTTGGTGGGGACGACACTGTACAAGAGTACACGTTTCTCCTCAATTGAGCTAAATTGAATTCTGCCTCTGTTTCATTCCTTGCTTCTTGTCTTGTTTAATAGATGTCATCAGTGTTTGAACCTGTGGCAGATACTCCTTACATCTGAAAGATCTGAAAAAAATTATTTGGGATTTTTGTTTGATTGA
This sequence comes from Nerophis ophidion, assembly GCF_033978795.1. Lineage (NCBI taxonomy): Eukaryota > Metazoa > Chordata > Actinopteri > Syngnathiformes > Syngnathidae > Nerophis > Nerophis ophidion. Next base: position 3,703,303 of record NC_084627.1, read on the forward strand.
AACTTTTATTAGTAGATTGCACAGTATAGTACATATTCCGTACAATTGACCACTAAATGGTAACACCCGGATACGTTTTTCAACTTGTTTAAGTAGATCAATTCATGGGAATTTCGGCCAGGCTGAAAAGCTTAAGGTGCCCCCAGGGCTTTATTTTTCCCAGGTTGACAATAGAGTCTATCAGGCCTCCTCCAATTCCAATTAAAAGAGGAGGCGTACAATCTTTGGTGGGGACGACACTGTACAAGGGTACACGTTTCTCCTCAATTGAGCTAAATTGAATTCTGTCTCTGTATAATTCCTTGCTTCTTGTCTTGTTTAATAGATGGCATCAGTGTTTGAACCTGTGGCAGCTACTCCTTACATCTGAAAGATCTGAAAAAAATTATTTGGGATTCTTGATTGATTGAAACTTTTATTAGTAGATTGCACAGTACAGTGCATGTTCCGTACAATTGACCACTAAATGGTAACACCCGAATAAGTTTTTCAACTTGTTTAAGTAGATCAATTCATGGGAATGTCTGCCAGAAAGAAAAGCTTAAGGGGCCCCCAGGCCTTATTTTTCCCAGGTTGACAATAGAGTCTATCAGGCCTCCTCCAATTAAAAGAGGAGGCGTACAATCTTTGGTGGGGACGACACTGTACAAGGGTACGCGTTTCTCCTCAATTGAGCTGAATTGAATTCTGTCTCTGTTTCATTCCTTGCTTCTTCGCTTGTTTAATAGATGTCATCAGTGTTTGAACCTGTGGCAGATACTCTTTACATCTTAAAGATCTGAAAAAATATATTTGGGATTTTTGATTGATTGAAACTTTTATTAGTAGATTGCACAGTATAGTGCATGTTCCGTACAATTGACCACTAAATGGTAACACCCGGATACGCTTTTCAACTTGTTTAAGTAGATCAATTCATGGGAATTTCTGCCAGACTGAAAAGCTTAAGGGGCCCCCAGGGCTTTATTTTTCCCAGGTTGACAATAGAGTCCATCAGGCCTCCTCGAATTAATTTGGTGGGGACGACACTGTACAAGGGTACGCGTTTCTCCTCAATTGAGCTAAATTGAATTCTGTCTCTGTTTCATTCCTTGCTTCTTGTCTTGTTTAATAGATGTCATCAGTTTTTGAACCTGTGGCAGCTACTCTTTACATCTTAAATATCTGAAAAAAACTATTTGGGATTCTTGATTGATTGAAACTTTTATTAGTAGATTGCACAGTATAGTGCATGTTCCGTACAATTGACCACTAAATGGTAACACCCGGATACGTTTTTCAACTTGTTTAAGTAGATCAATTCATGGGAATTTCTGCCAGGTTGAAAAGCTTAAGGGGCCCCCAGGGCTTTATTTTTCCCAGGTTGACAATAGAGTCTATCAGGCCTCCTCCAATTAAAAGAGGAGGCATACAATCTTTGGTGGGGACGACACTGTACAAGAGTACACGTTTCTCCTCAATTGAGCTAAATTGAATTCTGCCTCTGTTTCTTTCCTTGCTTCTTGTCTTGTTTAATAGATGCCATCAGCTTTTGAACCTGTGGCAGCTACTCTTTACATCTTAAAGATCTGAAAAAAATTATTTGGGATTTTTGATTGATTGAAACTTTTATTACTAGATTGCACAGTACAGTACATATTCCGTACAATTGACCACTAAATGGTAACACCCGGATAAGTTTTTCAACTTGTTTAAGTACATCAATTCATGGGAATGTCTGCCAGATTGAAAAGCTTAAGGGGCCCCCAGGGCCTTAATTTTCCCAGGTTGACAATAGAGTCTATCAGGCCTCCTCCAATTAAAAGAGGAGGCGTACAATCTTTGGTGGGGACGACACTGTACAAGAGTACACATTTCTCCTCAATTGAGCTAAATTTAATTCTGTCTCTGTTTAATTCCTTGCTTCTTGTCTTGTTTAATAGATGTCATCAGTGTTTGAACCCGAGGCAGCTACTCTTTACATCTGAAAGATCTGAAAAAAATTATTTGGGATTCTTGATTGATTGAAACTTTTATTAGTAGATTGCACAGTACAGTACATATTCCGTACAATTGACCACTAAATGGTAACACCCGGATACGTTTTTCAACTTGTTTAAGTAGATCAATTCATGGGAATGTCTGCCAGATTGAAAAGCTTAAGGGGCCCCCAGGGCTTTATTTTTCCCAGGTTGACAATAGAGTCTATCAGGCCTTCTTCAATTAATGGAGGAGGTGGCGTACAATCTTTGGTGGGGACGACACTGTACAAGGGTACACGTTTCTCCTCAATTGAGCTAAATTGAATTCTGTCTCTGTTTAATTCCTTGCTTCTTGTCTTGTTTAATAGATGTCATCAGTTTTTGAACCTGTGGCAGCTACTCTTTACATCTTAAAGATCTGAAAAAAACTATTTGGGATTCTTGATTGATTGAAACTTTTATTAGTAGATTGCACAGTATATTGCATGTTCCGTACAATTGACCACTAAATGGTAACACCCGGATACGTTTTTCAACTTGTTTAAGTAGATCAATTCATGGGAATTTCTGCCAGGTTGAAAAGCTTAAGGGGCCCCCAGGGCTTTATTTTTCCCAGGTTGACAATAGAGTCTATCAGGCCTCCTCCAATTAAAAGAGGAGGCATACAATCTTTGGTGGGGACGACACTGTAAAAGAGTACACGTTTCTCCTCAATTGAGCTAAATTGAATTCTGCCTCTGTTTCTTTCCTTGCTTCTTGTCTTGTTTAATAGATGCCATCAGCTTTTGAACCTGTGGCAGCTACTCTTTACATCTTAAAGATCTGAAAAAAATTATTTGGGATTTTTGATTGATTGAAACTTTTATTACTAGATTGCACAGTACAGTACATATTCCGTACAATTGACCACTAAATGGTAACACCCGGATAAGTTTTTCAACTTGTTTAAGTACATCAATTCATGGGAATGTCTGCCAGATTGAAAAGCTTAAGGGGCCCCCAGGGCCTTAATTTTCCCAGGTTGACAATAGAGTCCATCAGGCCTCCTCGAATTAATTTGGTGGGGACGACACTGTACAAGCGTACACGTTTCTCCTCAATTGAGCTAAATTGAATTCTGTCTCTGTTTCATTCCTTGCTTCTTGTCTTGTTTAATAGATGTCATCAGTGTTTGAACCTGTGGCAGCTACTCTTTACATCTTAAAGATCTGAAAAAAACTATTTGGGATTCTTGATTGATTGAAACTTTTATTAGTAGATTGCACAGTACAGTACATATTCCGTACAATTGACCACTAAATGGTAACACCCCGATAAGTTTTTCAACTTGTTCAAGTAAATCAATTCATGGGAACGTCCGGCGGGCCAGATTGAAAAGCTTAAGGGGCCCCCAGGCCTTAATTTTCCCAGGTTGACAATAGACCGTGAGTACAAAAGAGTGGTTGTCGTTTATTTTCCAACAATAAGATGACAAAAGGATGTAAGATACTCACGTATGTTTTGATGAGATCCACAGATTCCTTGTGGATGAGTCTGGTCAGTTTCAAGGTCCGCTGCACAGAACTTGCACACTGCTGGTCCCTGATCTTGGACGCCGTTGAGGACCTGAGCAGGAGCAGCAGCAGGAGGGCGAGCGATGCTGGAAGGGAGCATCATGAAGTCTTTGGGGGGGGGGAAAAAAAGCAACAATTGATGTAAGAGGACTTACTTGATGCTGGCTTCTTCAGGCGTGTCCAAAGCATGCCGCTCATTCTCCTCCAAATGCTGGGACTTGTCATAATCACACTACTTGAACTTCTTTTTTTTTTTTTTTAAGAGCCCAAACCGCGCATTGGTCATCGGAGGAAATGACGTGCACTTTGTGAGGCAACCTAAATTTCCCAGAATTTCCTCCTTCTTCTTCTTCTTCTTCTTTTGTGTGTGGCTGCATTGAGAGGAGGAGGGCAATGCCCATGCATGCCCTCTGCAGAGGGGACATGTTCAGACGTGGCTCTGATGCCCACCTTCATTTCGGCCTGTGGACGCCTTTTTTTTTTTTTATTCAACATCAAAACTCATTTATTAGGGCACTCATGCAATAATTTAAATTGAAAAAAAAAAATGTACACACGTTTAACTTTTGACTTTAAATGACTTAGAGCAGGGGTCACCAACGCGGTGCCCGCGGGCACCAGGTCGCCCGTAAGGACCAGATGAGTCGCCCGCTGGCCTGTTCTAAAAATAGCTCAAATAGCAGCACTTACCAGTGAGCTGCTTCTATTTTTTAAATTGTATTTATTCACTAGCAAGCGGGTCTCGCTTTGCTGGACATTTTTAATTCTAAGAGGGACAAAACTCAAATAGAATTTGAAAATCCAAGAAAATATTTTAAAGACTTGGTCTTCACTTGTTTAAATAAATTAATTTATTTTTTTACTTTGCTTCTTATAACTTTCAGAAAGACAATTTTAGAGAAAAAATACAACCTATAAAATGATTTTAGGATTTTTAAACACATATACCTTTTTACCTTTTAAATCCCTTCCTCTTCTTTCCTGACAATTTAAATCAATGTTCAAGTATTTATTTATTTTTGTAAAGAATAATGAATACATTTTAATTTAATTCTTAATTTTAGCTTCTGTTTTTTCGACGAAGAATATTTGTGAAACATTTCTTCAAACTTATTATGATTAAAATTCCCCAAAATATATTCTGGCAAATCTAGAAAATCCGTAAAATCAAATTTAAATCTTATATCAAAGTCTTTTGAATTTCTTTTAAAAATTTTGTTCTGGAAAATCTAGACGAAATAATGAAGTGAATTATATTTATATAGCGCTTTTCTCTAGTGACTCAAAGTGCTTTACATAGTGAAACTCAATATCTAAGTTACGTTTAAACTAGTGTGGGTGGCACTGGGAGCAGGTGGGTAAAGTGCCTTGCCCAAGGACACAACGGCAGTGACTAGGATGGGGGAAGCAGGAATCGAACCCGCAACCCTCAAGTTGCTAGCACGGCCACTCTACCAACCGAACTATGAATACATTTTAATTTAATTCTTAATTTTAGCTTATGTTTTTTCGACGAAGAATATTTGTGAAATATTTCTTCAAACTTATTATGATTAAAATTCCCCTAAAAATATTCAGGCAAATCTAGAAAATCCGTGAAATCAAATTTAAATCTTATATCAAAGTCTTTTGAATTTCTTTTAAAAATTTTGTTCTGGAAAATCTAGACGAAATAATGAAGTGAATTATATTTATATAGCGCTTTTCTCTAGTGACTCAAAGTACTTTACATAGTGAAACCCAATATCTAAGTTACATTTAAACCAGTGTGGGTGGCACTGGGAGCAGGTGGGTAAAGTGTCTTGCCCAAGGACACAACAGCAGTGACTAGGATGGTGGAAGCGGGAATCGAACCCGCAACCCTCAAGTTGCTAGCACGGCCACTCTACCAACCGAACTATGAATACATTTTAATTTAATTCTTAATTTTAGATTCTGTTTTTTCGACGAAGAATATTTGTGAAACATTTCTTCAAACTTATTATGATTAAAATTCCCCCAAAAATATTCTGGCAAATCTAGAAAATCCGTAAAATCTAATTTAAATCTTATATCAAAGTCTTTTGAATTTTTTTTTTTTTAAATTTGTTCTGGAAAATCTAGACGAAATAATGAAGTGAATTATATTTGTATAGCGCTTTTCTCAAGTGACTCAAAGTGCTTTACATAGTGAAACCCAATATCTAAGTTACGTTTAAACCAGTGTGGGTGGCACTGGGAGCAGGTGGGTAAAGTGTCTTGCCCAAGGACACAACGGCAGTGACTAGGATGGGGGAAGCGGGAATCGAACCCGCAACCCTCAAGTTGCTAGCACGGCCGCTCTACCAACCGAACTATGAATACATTTTAATTTAATTCTTAATTTTAGCTTCTGTTTTTTCGACGAAGAATATTTGTGAAACATTTCTTCAAACTTATTATGATTAAAATTCCCCAAAAAATATTCGGGCAAATCTAGAAAATCTGTAAAATCAAATTTAAATCTTATATCAAAGTCTTTTGAATTTCTTTGAAAAAATTTGTTCTGGAAAATCTAGACGAAATAATGAAGTGAAATATATTTATATAGCGCTTTTCTCTAGTGACTCAAAGTGCTTTACATAGTGAAACCCAATATCTAAGTTACGTTTAAACCAGTGTGGGTGGCACTGGGAGCAGGATTATAAGCATTTAAGTCTCACCTTAAAACTCATCTTTATACTCTAGCCTTTAAATAGACCTCCTTTTTAGACCAGTTGATCTGCCGCTTCTTTTCTTTCTCCTATGTCCCCCCCTCCCTTGTGGAGGGGGTCCGGTCCGATGACCATGGATGAAGTACTGGCTGTCCAGAGTCGAGACCCAGGATGGACCGCTCGCCTGTGTATCGGTTGGGGACATCTCTACGCTGCTGATCCGCCTCCGCTTGAGATGGTTTCCTGTGGACGGGACTCTCGCTGCTGTCTTGGATCCGCTTTGAACTGAACTCTCGCGGCTGTGTTGGAGCCACTATGGATTGAACTTTCACAGTATCATGTTAGACCCGCTCCACATCCATTGCTTTCGGTCCCCTAGAGGGGCGGGGTTGCCCACATCTGAGGTCCTCTCCAAGGTTTCTCATAGTCAGCATTGTCACTGGCGTCCCACTGGATGTGAATTCTCCCTGCCCACTGGGTGTGAGTTTTCCTTGCCCTTTTGTGGGTTCTTCCGAGGATGTTGTAGTCGTAATGATTTGTGCAGTCCTTTGAGACATTTGTGATTTGGGGCTATATAAATAAATATTGATTGATTGATTGAAGGACACAACGGCAGTGACTAGGATGGTGGAAGCGGGAATCGAACCCGCAACCCTCAAGTTGCTAGCACGGCCACTCTACCAACCGAGCTATGCTGCCCCCCCAATTTGTCTTTGTTAGAAATATAGCTTGGTCCAATTTGTTATATATTCTAACAAAGTGCAGATTGGATTTTAAGCTATTTAAAACATGTCATCAAAATTCTAAAATTAATCTTAATCAGGAAAAATGACTAATGATGTTCCATAAATTATTTTTTTCAAAAAGATTCGATTTTGCTAGTTTTTCTCTTCTTTTTTTTCGGTTGAAATTTAAAGAGTCGAAATTGAAGATAAACTATGTTTCAAAATTTACATTTATTTTTTTTTTTTTTTCGTGTTTTCTCCTCTTTTAAACCGTTCAATTAAGAGTTTTTTTCATCATTTATTCTCTACAAAAAAACCTTCCGTAAAAGGAAAAAAAATGTACGAGGGAATGACAGCCAGAAATAGCCATTTATATATATATATATATATATATATATATATATATATATATATATATATATGTATATATATATATATATACTGTATATATATATCAATTAAAGGTAAATTGAGCAAATTGGCTATTTCCGGCAATTTATTTAAGTGTGTATCAAACTGGTAGCCCTTTGCATTAATCAGTACCCAAGAAGTAGCTCTTGCTTTCAAAAAGGTTGGTGACCCCTGACTTAGGGGCTTCTACTGCCACCCGGAGGACATCCAGGGGACCGGGACACAGGTTCTTGGGAGAGTGGCCGTGCGAGCGACCCTTAGGGTTCCTTGTTCAATTCCCACCTTCTACCAACCTAGTCACATCCGCCGTGTCCTTGAGCAAGGCACTTCATCCTTGCTCCTGATGGGTGGTGGTCAGTGTTTGGGGCGAAGTCTTTCTGGACACAGATTAGAGTTAAATTACCAATGATTGTCACACACACATAATTAGGTGTGGCGGAATTATTCTCTGCATTTGACCCTTGATTACACCCTGTGGGGTGAGGGGAGCAGTGAGCAGCAGCGGTGGCCACGCCCGGGAATCATTTTTGGTGATTTAACGCACGTGCGGGACTGAATAATAATAAGAATGACAGCAGGAATTAGTTGTTTCTTTTAAATCTCACTAAGTAGAGTCGTGTCCACTTCCTGTTCTATGGTTATCATCACATTTGGCGGCGGTACAAGAGTCTGTTCCTCCTTTTCCTTCTCTGTTGGACGCGAGCACTTTACACACAGGAAGCTGGCACAGGAAATGTGGCAACCGCTCCCAAGTGCGTCAAAAAAGAGGCGACGTCTCACTCGGGCCTGAAGTCGCCTTGCATCGTGACTTCTCATCCAATGAGGAAATACTTCTTTTTTCTTTTTTTTTTTAAATCCCCCGCCTCCTCACGGCGGGCATTTTGAATGACGCTTTGCATCACCGAGCTGACGAAAGGTCAAAGAGCGTTCCGGTCTATTTTCGAAAAAAAGGGGAATTTGTCGGCGAAGTGGCCTTAGTGGGAGTGGGTCTGGGAGGGGGGTGGGGGACACTTCATTAGGTACCCCCTGCAGGAGCCATTTAGGTGGGCAAAGAGCTGCGGTCTGAAATATAATAATGCATGAAAAGGTAGTAATATTGTGGTTTGAATATTAAAGGACATATTTAGGGACAGAGGACCCTATTGTATTTCTAAGGTTTTATTATTATTATACCGCCGCCTCTTTGAGCTGTAATTTGACCGCCTTAACATGCTTCAAAACTCACCAAATTTAACACACACATGAGGACTGGCGAAAATTGCGATCTAATCAAAAAAACAAAATTTAAAATTGCACTGTAGCGCCCCCTAGGGAAAAACACAGACAAAACTGCTTGTAACTTCCGGTAGGAATGTCGTAGAGACATGAAACAACAACCTCTATGTAGGTCTCATTTAGACCTACATTTCATACGCTCACTTCCTTCAGCAAAAATCAACAGGAAGTTGGCAAAAAACCCTTCAAAACAAAATTGTTCTAAAAAATTTAATTTTTGCCTCTTTGAGCTGTAATTTGACCCCCTTAAAATTCTTCAAATCTCACCAAACTGGACACACATATCAGGACTGGTGAAAATTGTGATATAATTAAAAAAAAAAAAAAACTAAACTAAAAATGGCGCTTCAGCGCCCCCTAGGAATAAAACACTGATAAAACTGCTCCTAGGAAGGAAACACAGACAAAACTGCTTGTAACTTCCGGTAGGAATGTCGTAGAGACATGAAACAACAACCTCTATGTAGGTCTCATTTAGACCTACATTTCATACGCTCACTTCCTTCAGCAAAAATCAACAGGAAGTTGGCAAAAAACCCTTCAAAACAAAATTGTTCTAAAAAAATGTAATTTTTGCCTCTTTGAGCTGTAATTTGACCCCCTTAAAATGTTTCAAATCTCACCAAACTGGACACACATATCAGGACTGGTGAAAATTGCGATATAATTTTAAAAAAAAAAACTAAAAATGGCGCTCGAGCGCCCCCTAGGAATAAAACACTGATAAAACTGCTCCTAGGAAGAAAACACAGACAAAACTGCTTGTAACTTCCGGTAGGAATGTCGTAGAGACATGAAACAACAACCTCTATGTAGATCTGACTTAGACCTACATTTCATACACTCACATTCTTCAGTAAAAATTAACAGGAAGTTGGAAAAAAACAAAAACGTTCAAAACAAAAGTTTCCTAAAAAATGTAATTTTTGCCTCCTTGAGCTGTAATTTGACCCCCTTAAAATTCTTCAAATCTCACCAAACTGGACACACATATCAGGACTGGTGAAAATTGCGATATAATAAAAAAAAAAAAAACTAAACCAAAAATGGAGCTCGAGCGCCCCCTAGGAATAAAACACTGATAAAACTGCTCCTAGGAAGAAAACACAGACAAAACTGCTTGTAACTTCCGGTAGGAATGTCGTAGAGACATGAAACAACAACCTCTATGTGGGTCTGACTTAGACCTACATTTCATACAATGACTTCCTTCAGCAAAAATTAACAGGAAGTTGGAAAAAAAAAAACGTTCAAAACAAGTTTCCTAAAAAATGTAATTTTTGCCTCTTTGAGCTGTAATTTGACCCCCTTAAAATGCTTCAAATCTCACCAAACTGGACACACACATCAGGACTGGCAAAAATTGCGATCTAATAAAAAAACAAACCCCAAAACTCAAAATTTCCCTCTAGCGCCCTCTAGGAATAAAACACAGAGAAAACTGCTCCTAGGAAGAAAACAAACAAAACTGCTTGTGACTTCCGGTAGGAATGTCGTAGAGACATGAAACAACAACCTCTATGTAGGTCTCATTTAGACCTACATTTCATTCATTGACATCCTTCAGCAAAAACCAACAGAAAGTTGGCAATTACCCCTTCAAAACAAAAGTTTTGTAAAAACCCGTCACCTTTTTTCAAACATTATCTCCTCTGAGCGCATTTGTTGTGTCGGCTTCTAACTCGCACAGGAAATAGATTGAACCCTTCTGATTAAAAGTTGCGCAATGAGTTTTTCTAACTGCTCCGGTTTTGATTTTACGAGCCTTCAAAGAACTTCTGCGCTGCTGCCGTCTCAAGATGGCCGCTAAAAAGCAGGAAGCACCAGCGTGACCACACAATGCAGAGAAGGTAGGTAATGTGCGGGTAAAGATATGTTGACTGGGTGAAAGAAGGAGGCACCAGTTTGACTCCAGGATACAGAGAAGGTAGGTAATGTGCAGGTAAAGATATGTTGTCTGGGTGATGGCAGGAAGCACCAGCATGTATGGGTGAAAGAAAGAAGAACCAGTGGGACCCCAGGATGCAGGTAAGGTAGGTAATGTGCAGGTAGAGATATGTTGAATGGGTAAAGGCAGGAAACACCAGCAAAAGTCGGTCCCATCCATCGCTGCTTGCAGCTTTAATTAAAATTGTAGTTTCAGTTCAGTGCAACACTTTAGGGTATGTGCACTATATTGCCAAAAGTATATGGCCACTTGCTTTTACTCACGTATGAACTTGTGGAATTGTCCAAAATGTTTTGGTATCCTGGAGCATTCAAAGTTCATTTCACTAGAACTAAAGACCCAAGCCCAACTCTTGATAAACCAACCCCACTCCATAATTCCTCCACCACCAAATTTCAACACTCGGCACAATGCAGTTCCGAAATGTAGCAATCTCTTGGCAACCTCCAAACCCAGATGGAAAAGCGTGATTCATCACTTGAGAGAAGGCGTCGCCACTGCTCTAGAGTCCTGTGGCGACACGCTTTACGCCACTGAATCCCCCACGCTTTGCATTGGATTCGGTGATTTAAGGCTTAGATGCAGCCGCTTGGCCATGGAAGCCCATTCCATGAAGCGCTCTGCGTGCTGTACGTGGGCTAATTGGTAGGTCACATGAAGTTTGGAGCTGTGTAGCAACTGACTGTGCAGAAAGTCTTTGCACTACAGCATCTGTCAGTTTACGTGGTCTACCACTTGGTGGTTGAGTTGCTGTTGTTCCCAAACTCTTCACTTTTCTTATAATAAAGTGGACTTTGGAATACAGACCCCGTTTCCATATGAGTTGGGAAATTGTGTTAGATGTAAATATAAAAGGAATCCAATGATTTGCAAATCCTTTTCAACCCATATTTAATTGAATGCACTACAAAGACAACATATTTGATGTTCAAACTCAAACTTTTTATTTTTTTGCAGATAATAATTAACTTAGAATTTCATGGCTGCAACACGTGCTAAAGTAGTTGGGAAAGGGCATGTTCACCACTGTGTTACATCACCTTTTCTTTTAACAACACTCAATAAACGTTTGGGAAGTGAGGAAACTAATTGTTGAAGCTTTGAAAGTGGAATTCTTTCCCATTCTTGTTTTATGTAGAGCTTCAGTCCTTCAACAGTCCGGGGTCTCCGCTGTCGTATTATACGCTTCATAATGCGCCACACATTTTCCATGGGAGACAGGTCTGGACTGCAGGCGGGCCAGGAAAGTACCTGCACTCTTTTTTTAACGAAGCCACGCTGTTGTATCTCCTGCTGAATGTGGATTGGCATTGTCTTGCTGAAATAAGCAGGGGCGTCCATGAAAAAGACGGCAGCATATGTTGTTCCAAAACCTGTATGTACCTTTCAGCATTAATTGTGCCTTCACAGATGTGTAAGTTACCCATGCCTTGGGCACTAATGCACCCCCATACCATCACAGATGCTGGCTTTTGAATTTTGCGTCAATAACAGTTTGCTTCCCCTTTGTTCCGGATGTCAAATATTTCCAAAAACAATTTGAAATGTGGACTCGTCAGACCAAGGAACACTTTTCCACTTTGCATCAGTCCATCTTAGATGATCTCGGGCCCAGAGAAGCCGGCGGCGTTTCTGGATGTTGTTGATAAATGGCTCTTGCTTTGCATAGTAGAGCTTTAACTTGCACTTACAGATGTAGCGACCAACTGTATTTAGTGACAGTGGTTTTCTGAAATGTTCCTGAGCCCACGTGGTGATATCCTTTAGAGATTGATGTCGGTTTTTGATACAGTGCCATCTGAGGGATCGAAGGTCGCGGTCATTCAATGTTGGTTTCCGGCCATGCCGCTTACGTGGAGTGATTTCTCCAGATTCTCTGAACCTTTTGATGATATTATGGACCGTAGATGTTGAAATCCCTAAATTTCTTGCAATTGCACTTTGAGAAACGTTGTTCTTAAACTGTTTGACTATTTGCTCACACAGTTGCGGACAAAGGGGTGTACCTCGCCCCATCCTTTCTTGTGAAAGACTGAGCATTTTTTGGGAAGCTGTTTTTATACCCAATCATGGCACCCACCTGTTCCCAATTAGCCTGCACACCTGTGGGATGTTCCAAATAAGTGTTTGATGAGCATTCCTCAACTTTATCAGTATTTATTGCCACCTTTCCCAACTTCTTTGTCACGTGTTGCTGGCATCAAATTCTAAAGTTAATGATTATTTGCAACAACAAAAATAAAATGTTTATCAGTTTGAACATCAAATATGTTGTCTTTGTAGCATATTCAACTGAATATGGGTTGAAAATGATTTGCAAATCATTGTATTCCGTTTATATTTACATCTAACACAAATTCCCAACTCATATGGAAACGGGGTTTGTATTTAGGAGCGGGAAAATTTCACGACTGGATTTGTTGCACAGGTGGCATCCTATGACAGATCTATGCTGGAAATCACTGAAAGCGGCCTGTTCTTCCACAGATGTTTGTAGAAAGAGTCTCCACGCCTAAGTGCAGGATTTTATACACCGGGCCAAGTGATCAGGACACCTGATTGTTATTATTTGAATGTGTGGCCAAATACTTTTGGCAATATAGTGTAAGTAAACATTGATTGATTGATTGAACACTTCATATTTTGTTCACCTTATTTACTTTGAACTTGTTTTTATTTTATTTGTTGATGTATGAAAAAAAACTAAAATTGAACTATTAAATGAACCAAAAAATATGACTTATTTTATCTTTGTGGAAAATATTGGACACAGTGTGTTGTCAAGCGTCCATCCATCCATCCATCTTCTTCCGCTTATCCGAGGTCGGGTCGCGGGGGCAACAGCCTAAGCAGGGAAACCCAGACTTCCCTCTCCCCAGCCACTTCGTCTAGCTCTTCCCGGGGGATCCCAAGGCGTTCCCAGGCCAGCCGGGAGACATAGTCTTCCCAACGTGTCCTGGGTCTTCCCGTGGCCTCCTACCGGTTGGACGTGCCCTAAGCACCTCCCTAGGGAGGCGTTCGGGTGGCATCCTGACCAGATGCCCGAACCACCTCATCTGGCTCCTCTCCATGTGGAGGAGCAGCGGCTTTACTTTGAGTTCCTCCCGGATGGCAGAGCTTCTCACCCTATCTCTAAGGGAGAGCCCCGCCACACGGCGGAGGAAACTCATTTCAGCCGCTTGTACCCGTGATCTTATCCTTTCGGTCATGACCCAAAGCTCATGACCATAGGTGAGGATGGGAACGTAGATCGACCGGTAAATTGAGAGCTTTGCCTTCCGGCTCAGCTCCTTCTTCACCACAACGGATCGATACAACGTCCGCATTACTGAAGACGCCGCACCGATCCGCCTGTCGATCTCACGATCCACTCTTCCCTCACTCGTGAACAAGACTCCTAGGTACTTGAACTCCTCCACTTGGGGCAGGGTCTCCTCCCCAACCCGGAGATGGCACTCCACCCTTTTCCGGGCGAGAACCATGGACTCGGACTTGGAGGTGCTGATTCTCATTCCGGTCGCTTCACACTCGGCTAGAAACTGATCCAGTGAGAGCTGAAGATCCCGGCCAGATGAAGCCATCAGGACCACATCATCTGCAAAAAGCAGAGACCTAATCCTGCGGTCACCAAACCGGAACCCCTCAACGCCTTGACTGCGCCTAGAAATTCTGTCCATAAAAGTTATGAACAGAATCGGTGACAAAGGACAGCCTTGGCGGAGTCCAACCCTCACTAAAAATGTGTTCGACTTACTGCCGGCAATGCGGACCAAGCTCTGGCACTGATCGTACAGGGAGCGGACCGCCACAATAAGACAGTCCGGTACCCCATACTCTCTGAGCACTCCCCACAGGACTTCCCGAGGGACACGGTCGAATGCCTTCTCCAAGTCCACAAAGCACATGTAGACTGGTTGGGCAAACTCCCATGCACCCTCAAGAACCCTGCCGAGAGTATAGAGCTGGTCCACAGTTCCACGACCAGGACGAAAACCGAGGTTCGACTATCCGGCGTAGCCTCCTCTCCAGTACACCTGAATAAACCTTACCGGGAAGGCTGAGGAGTGTGATCCCACGATAGTTGGAACACACCCTCCGGTCCCCCTTCTTAAAGAGAGGAACCACCACCCCGGTCTGCCAATCCGCCCCCGATGTCCACGCGATGCTGCAAAGTCTTGTCAACCAAGACAGCCCCACAGCATCCAGAGCCTTAAGGAACTCCGGGCGGATCTGAGCCTTGCCACCGAGGAGCTTTTTAACTACCTCAGCGACCTCAGCCCCAGAAATAGGAGAGTCCACCACAGATTCCCCAGGCACTGCTTCCTCATAGGACGACATGTTGGTGGGATTGAGGAGGTCTTGGAAGTATTCCTTCCACCTATCCACAACATCCGCAGTTGAGGTCAGCAGAACACCATCCGCACCATACACGGTGTCAAGCGTATTTTTTCTAACTAATGTCTGTAATGATAATGTCAATGAGGGATTTCTAATTACTGCTATGTTGAAATTGTTACTAATATTGATACTGTTGTTGATAATATTACTTTTTCTTTCACCGCTTTTAGATTGTTTTGTGTCATGTTTGTGTCCCCTCGGTTTATTGCTATTCTGAATGTTACTGGGTCGAGTTTGGTTTGGGAGTTGGATTGCATTATTGTGTCATTTTTGTTTGTTGGATTGATTAATTAAAAATAATAATAATCGTTATTCCCATCGGGGTGAGGTTTTTTTCTAGCCCTGGTGGATTTGGTTGTGGCTTGTGCAGCCCTTTGAGACATTTGTGATTAAGGGCTATATAAATAAACTTTGATTGATGGATTATTATTTTTCATTTTTTTTAAGATCTAGTGAAGTAAAGTGAATTATATTTATGGTTCGCAGCCGAGTGTGAAGCGACCGGAATGAGAATCAGCACCTCCAAGTCCGAGTCCATGGTTCTCGCCCGGAAAAGGGTGGAGTGCCATCTCCGGGTTGGGGAGGAGACCCTGCCCCAAGTGGAGGAGTTCAAGTACCTAGGAGTCTTGTTCACGAGTGGGGGAAGAGTGGATCGTGACATCGACAGGCGGATCGGTGCGGCGTCTTCAGTAATGCGGACGTTGTATCGATCCGTTGTGGTGAAGAAGGAGCTGAGCCGGAAGGCAAAGCTCTCAATTTACCGGTCGATCTACGTTCCCATCCTCACCTATGGTCATGAGCTTTGGGTCATGACCGAAAGGATAAGATCACGGGTACAAGCGGCCGAAATTAGTTTCCTCCGCCGTGTGGCGGGTCTCTCCCTTAGAGATAGGGTGAGAAGCTCTGCCATCCGGGAGGAACTCAAAGTAAAGCCGCTGCTCCTCCGCATCGAGAGGAGCCAGATGAGGTGGTTCGGGCATCTGGTCAGGATGCCGCCCGAACGCCTCCCTAGGGAGGTGTTTAGGGCACGTCCAACCGGTAGGAGGCCACGGGGAAGACCCAGGACACGTTGGGAAGACTATGTCTCCCGGCTGGCCTGGGAACCCCTCGGGATCCCCCGGGAAGAGCTAGGCGAAGTGGCTGGAGATAGGGAAGTCTGGGCTTCCCTGCTTAGGCTGCTGCCCCCGCGACCCGACCTCGGACAAGCGGAAGATGATGGATGGATGGATGGATGGATGGATGGATAGCGCTTTTTCTCTAGTGACTCGAAAGGCTTTTCATAGAGGAACCCACTGTCCACAATTTAATAGAACAGAATAGAATAGAATAGAATAGAAAGTACTTTATTTATCCCTGGGGGAAATCCAGTTTAAGTGACATTTACACCAGTGTGGGTTGGCAGTGGGAGCAGGTGAGACAAGCGTCTTGCCCAAGGACACAAGGGCAGTGACTACGATGGCGGAAGTGGGAATCAGACCTGGAACCCCTTAAGGCACTGGCACAACCGTTTTTGATCTTACCAATCAAAAACTCCACTGCGTAGGATGGGAAGCGACATGAAGGCGTCGGTTTCTTTGATGTATTGTAATCCACGGGCAGATTTTGTCTTCACCCGAGATCTACAAAGCGGAGAGGAAGCAGGGCCTGACCCCACCTCGAAGCTCTTTGAACTGTTTTGTGACCAAAACAATTCAAAGAGCCTGGAGGCAGCGGAAGTTTACGACCCCCGTACTTTTAGAAACAGCTGTTGCCATGTAATCAGGGAAAGTCCAAATAAAATATTTCGTCAGAGCGTGGTGAGACACTCTACAAGGGTACAGGTCTGCACGTTTCTCCTCATTGAGCCAAATTTAATTCTGTCTCTGTTTAATTCCTTGCTTCTTTGTCTGTTTAATAGATGTCTTCAGTGTTTGAACCTGACATGTACCACCGTTATTTTAGGCTGTTTTTTTTACTGTAAAATCTATGTTCCCTGCTTTTACAGTGCATTACTACAAATGGAAAAATGATGTGCCAGGTTTTAACAATCAAATCAACTGACTTTTTTTTACATTGAAGCCTTGCGGACATGCCATCAATGATTGTACCGATTGAATAAAAATGTTGAATATTTGGCAGCCACCCTTTGGCGGGCTAAACCAAATGACAAATTTGGTCCGCCGGCCCCACTTTGGGCATCCCTGCTATAGTCGTGAATGTAGCATGAACCTCATTTTGTTGGGGAACCTATTTTTTGTTTGTCTATGGTAAGAGCCGACCTATTACCACAATGTTCTCACCGAAGCCTGCCGGTTGACATGTGGTAGGGAACCATGTTCGCTTGAATCGATTAACGCAGACCCCGACTTAAACAAGTTGAAAAACGTATTCAATCAATCAATGTTTATTTATATAGCCCCAAATCACAAATGTCTCAAAGGACTGCACAAATCATTACGACTACAACATCCTCGGAAGAACCCACAAAAGGGCAAGGAAAACTCACACCCAGTGGGCAGGGAGAATTCACATCCAGTGGGACGCCAGTGACAATGCTGACTATGAGAAACCTTGGAGAGGACCTCAGATGTGGGCAACCCCCACCCCCCCCCCCCCCCCAAATGTGATGATAACCATAGAACAGGAAGTGGACACGACTCTACTTAGTGAGATTTAAAAGAAACAACTAATTCCTGCTGTCATTCTTATTATTATTCAGTCCCGCACGTGCGTTAAATCACCAAAAATGATTCCCGGGCGTGGCCACCGCTGCTGCTCACTGCTCCCCTCACCCCACAGGGTGTAATCAAGGGTCAAATGCAGAGAATAATTCCGCCACACCTAATTGTGTGTGTGTGTGTGTGTGACAATCATTGGTAATTTAACTCTAATCTGTGTCCAGAAAGACTTCGCCCCAAACACTGACCACCACCCATCAGGAGCAAGGGTGAAGTGCCTTGCTCAAGGACACGGCGGATGTGACTAGGTTGTTAGAAGGTGGGAATTGAACCAGGAACCCTAAGGGTCGCTCGCACGCCCACTCTCCCAAGAACCTGTGTCCCGGTCCCCTGGATGTCCTCCGGGTGGCAGTAGAAGCCCCTAAGTCAGGGGTCACCAACCTTTTTGAAACCAAGAGCTACTTCTTGGGTACTGATTAATGCAAAGGGCTACCAGTTTGATACAGACTTAAATAAATTGCCGGAAATAGCCAATTTGCTCAATTTACCTTTAATTGATATATATATATATATATATATATATATATATATATATATATATATATATAAATGGCTATTTCTGGCTGTCATTCCGTCGTACATTTTTTTTCCTTTTACAGAAGGTTTTTTGTAGAGAATAAATGATGAAAAAAAACTCTTAATTGAACGGTTTAAAAGAGGAGAAAACACGAAAAAAAAAAATTAAATGTAAATTTTGAAACATAGTTTATCTTCAATTTCGACTCTTTAAATTTCAACCGAAAAAAAAGAAGAGAAAAACTAGCAAAATCGAATCTTTTTGAAAAAAATAATTTATGGAACATCATTAGTCATTTTTCCTGATTAAGATTAATTTTAGAATTTTCATGACATGTTTTAAATAGGTTAGAATCCAATCTGCACTTTGTTAGAATAAATTGGACCAAGCTATATTTCTAACAAAGACAAATTAGGGGGCAGCATAGCTCGGTTGGTAGAGTGGCCATGCTAGCAACTTGAGGGTTGCGGGTTCGATTCCCGCTTCCACCATCCTAGTCACTGCCGTTGTGTCCTTCAATCAATCAATCAATGTTTATTTATATAGCCCCAAATCACAAATGTCTCAAAGGACTGCACAAATCATTACGACTACAACATCCTCGGAAGAACCCACAAGAGGAAAACTCACACCCAGTGGGCAGGGAGAATTCACATCCAGTGGGACGCCAGTGACAATGCTGACTATGAGAAACCTTGGAGATGACCTCAGATGTGGGCAACCCCGCCCCTCTAGGGGACCGAAAGCAATGGATGTCGAGCGGGTCTAACATGATACTGTGAAAGTTCAATCCATAGTGGCTCCAACACAGCCGCGAGAGTTCAGTTCAAGCGGATCCAAGACAGCAGCGAGATTCCTGTCCACAGGAAACCATCTCAAGCGGAGGCGGATCAGCAGCGTAGAGATGTCCCCAATCGATACAGGCGAGCGGTCCATCCTGGGTCCCGACGAGCGGTCCATCCTGGGTCTCGACTCTGGACAGCCAGTACTTCATCCATGGTCATCGGACCGGACCCCCTCCACAAGGGAGGGGGGGACATAGGAGAAAGAAAAGAAGCAGCAGATCAACTGGTCTAAAAAGGAGGTCTATTTAAAGGCTAGAGTATACAGATGAGTTTTAAGGTGTTACCATTTTCGTGGTCAATTGTACGGAATATGTACTTAACTGTGCAATCTACTAATAAAAGTATCAATCAATCACTCAATCAATTGGCCGCTCTGTTCCATAGTAAAGCTTCACCGTCATCTTTCGGGGAATGTAAACAAGGAAACACCGGCTGTGTTTGTGTTGCTAAAGGCAGCCGCAATACACCGTTTCCCACCTACATCTTTCTTCTTTGACGTCTCCATTATTAATTGAACAAACTGCAAAAGATTCAGCAACACAGATGTCCAGAATACTGTGGGTGGAATTATGCGATTAAAGCAGACGACTTATAGCTGGGATCGGGGCTGGATTAAAATGTCATCATACCGCGACGTTTTCAACAGGATACTTCGCGCGAAATTTAAAATTGCAATTTAGTAAACAAAAAAGGCCGTATTGGCATGTGTTGCAATGTTAATATTTCATCATTGATATATAAACTATCAGACTGCGTGGTCGCTAGTAGTGGCTTTCAGTATTATTACATTCTAATCCAAATGTAATAATTGTATCATTCGCTAATTTTTCCCCTTTTAATTTTCTTATTTGATGTATCCGGTCAGCGTGTGTATTAGCACCTAATGAATTTGACAGGTAAATGACTTCCAAGTCACTGGGGACTCGGGGAGACACTAGTGCAGTAAAACAACGGACGCCGAACCACAAAAGGAGCAAAAAAGTGCAGCGTCAGGAAGACAACATGTTTTTGTTTTCAACATAAAGTGGTTTTTATTTTGTGTTTGAACCGCACAAGAAATGGTGACGAAGAGGGTCGTTTTAGGAAAGTCCCCTTTAAAGAATTTCTACCTAAATACATTTCTCTATAAACTCACATCTTTCCCCGCACTATTGGCGAAGTTCTGAACTCCTGTGTAGCACTCAAGCAAGCCTTTTTATTATTCACCTTATTATTATAATTATTATTATTCAATTTCAAGACACTGAAGGAGCCCCATAGCACTTTTGACGGAACCGTTGGCGTTCCACAAGGCTTGAATCGAACGTGAGCGCACACACACACACACACACACACACACACACGCGCACACAAAAAGGCCTTACTGCATACGAGGAACGTTAGCATCATTAGCATCAGAAAGCTAGTGGAAAATGTACAAGGCTTTTAAAAATTCCACTTCAAGTTTCTATTGCCTTCAGAAATGACAGTCAAACATTATTTATTAATTATTATTATTATTTTAGAAGTGGGACCTTTCTCCCGCCCTGCAAGAAAAACGACCATTGTTCCAAGTTGTGGCTTGAAAATAAAAATAAAATAAAACATCCTTCAAGTCAAGACCACCACATTTAAAGCAAAAATCTCCTTTAAATGAATTAAAAAAAAAACAATGTTTTATAGTCTTTGACTGAGAGGGTTTGGGGGCGTCTAAATTTGTCACATAGTAGTTTTAAACACTTTTTTTTTTTTTTCAACGAAACAAAAACAATTGCATTCCCCCCTAAAGAGAAAACAACAACAAGGCTAAAAGTGGTGTTAAGTAAGAAAATGAAGCACCAAACTATTATTCTTCCATTTGGTCAAAAAAAAATGGAAATTGTGCAACCTGTTCAATGAACACAATGGCAAAAATATCGGCGTCAATCTGACCATGAGGCGCAATTCTTTTTTTTTTTTTTTTTTTTAAATACAGACCCACTTTTTGTTGTGACTAGGGTTGCAAAAGTTACAGTTAGAAACCCTCCATGGGAATATATGACATGTGGAAGATGTGCAAAACACTCTCTATTTTCTATATTGATATTAATTTAATGAAAATAAAAATACCATTTGAAAAGTATGTTTTGTAAATTATTAAAAATGTTCACCAATTTTGTTGTTTTTCATATGCATTGAGAATAAAATCCCGATCTATTGGACTCTGTTCTCAATTGAAGAAAGTAGAAACATATGACCACTCCCAGCCAATCAGAGAAGGTCAGAATAATCACGAAGAAGGTTGAACCGGGCTTTCTGCTCCCTGACCACCTGAGGGCACCGCAGACTGTGGATGCTTTTAAAAAAGGCTTAAAAACCCTTAAAAAAAAAAAAAGCCTTTTTATAGATATATCCATACTAGCTGTAGCTATTAGGCTGTTCTAGTTTTTATATTTTTTCTTTTTTTTTTTTTTTTTTTTAAATACACTGTAGCACTTTGAGGTTGTTTGCTCAACGTAAAGTACTTTTTACAAATAAAATGTATTATTATTATTATTATTATTATTGTAATTTTCATGTCAAAGAATAGAACATTTCAAAAAGTCATTTATAATTTATTATTAAAATGTAAATAAATCTTTATATTAAAAATTGTATTCAATTGTTTTAAATAAAATAAAATAATTGAATTAAATAGCAATCCAAATTTAAAGAACATTTTATGATACAATATTGCTATACATTATACATACATATATATATATATATTTTTTTTCCTCCCCAATATGTATTGTAGTTCTCAGAGGCTCAATTTTCTCTCATTGCAGCTTATGACAATGAAACAAAAGGCCCAAAATGGGATAAGCGGTAGAAATGGATGGATGGATGGAAACTAAAGGATTAATGTAATATCGTTATTATAAACGCAATTATGAAGATGAAAACGTGTCTAAACACGCACCCTGACTGTGCTATTATTTTTCTGACAAAAACGCCACCATGGTGGCGCCGGTATTGAACCCCTACGAGTCGGATTGGCTTGAAATTTCTCACACAGCTTAAAAAAAAAAGAAAAAAAAGTAAGAAGTAGCCACTAAGTCAAACTACAACCAAATTTTGTACGCACCAGGAGGGAAGACTCATAAGTCATTAAGTATTCTCAAACTTTGGCACGTAAACACCAAAGAATCACTTGATTAAAGTGATTAAAGTGTTTTATTTTCCTATTTTCAAATACAGTGTGACTGTTCAAACTGTGTGTGTAATGTTACAATGGCCAAAAATACTCAATATATCCATCCAGCCATCCATTTTTCTTCCGCTTATCCGAGGTTGGGTCGCGGGGGAAGCAGCCTAAGCAGGGAAGCCCAGACTTTCCTCTCCCCAGCCTCTTCGTCCAGGTCTTCCCGGGGGATCCCGAGGCGTTCACAGGCCAGCCGGGAGACATAGTCTTCCCAACGTGTCCTGGGTCTTCCCCGTGGCCTCCTACCAGTCGGACGTGCCCGAAACACCTCCCTAGGGAGGCGTTCGGGTGGCATCCTGACCAGATGCCTGAAACATCTCATCTGGCTCCTCTCCATGTGGAGGAGCATCTGAGTTCCGAGCTTCTCACCCGATCTCTAAGGGAGAGCCCCGCCACCCAGCGGAGGAAACTCATTTCGTCCGCTTGTTACCCGTGATCTTATCCTTTCGGTCATGACCCAAAGCTCATGACCATAGGTGAGGATGGGAATGTAGATCGACCGGTAAATTGAGAGTTTTGCCTTCCGGCTCAGCTCCTTCTTCACTACAACGGATCGATACAGCGTCAGCATTACTGAAGACGCCTGTCGATCTCACGATCCACTCTTCCCTCACTTCGTGAACAAGACTCCTAGGTACTTGAACTCCTCCACTCGGGGCAGGGTCTCCTCCCCAACCCGAAGATGGCACTCCACCCTTTTCCGGGCGAGAGTCATGGACTCGGACTTGGAGGTGCTGATTCTCATCCCGGTCGCTTCACACTCGGATGAAGATCCTGGCCAGATGAAGCCATCAGCACCATGTCATCACAAAAAGCAGAGACATAGTCCTGCGGTCACCAAACCGGATCCCTCAACGCCCTGACTGCGCCTAGAAATTCTGTCCATAAAAGTTATGAACAGAATCGGTGACAAAGGCCCAGCCTTGGCGGAGTCCAACCCTTACTGGAAACCGGTCCGACTTACCATCGGCAATGCGGACCAAGCTCTGAACCTGAACGTACAAGGAGCGGACCGCCACAATCAGACGGTCCGATACCCCGTACTCTCTGAGCACTCTCCACAGGACTTCCCGGGGGACACGGTCTAATGCCTTCTCTAGACTGGTCGGGCAAACTCCCATGAACCCTCAAGGACATAAGAGTTATAATTTTTGTTTTTAATGAATACTTAGGCTTACTACGCTACTGTATTTTATTGTTCATCATTATGATGGTATTTGGAGAAAAAAGTTTGAGAACCGTTGGTCTTATTATTATGAAACAAAAAGGATTGTTTATTAAATTTACGCTAGACCAGGGGTCACCAACCTTTTTGAAACCAAGAGCTACTTCTTGGGTAGTGATTAATGCAAAGGGCTACCAGTTTGATACACACTTAAATAAATTGCCAGAAATAGCTAATTTGCTCAATTTACCTTTAATAAATAAATAAATATATATATATATATATATATATATATATAAAATGGGTATTTCTGTCTGTCATTCCGTCGTACATTTTTTTCCTTTTACGGAATGTTTTTTGTAGGGAATAAATTATGAAATAAACACTTAATTGAACAGTTTAAAAGAGGAGAAAGCACAGAATAAAAGGAAAATTAAATTTTTAAACATAGTTTATTTAAATTTCGACTCTTTACATTTTCAAAAATTCAACCGAAAAAAAAGAAGACAAAAACTAACTAAATCAAATCTTTTTGAAAAAAATTAAAGAAATAATTTTTTTAATAGAAATTTTTCCTGATTAAGATTCATTTTAGAATTTTGCTGACATGTTTCAAATAGGTTCAAATCCAATCTGCACTTTGTTAGAATATATAACAAATTGGACCAAGTTATATTTCTAAAAAAGGCAAATCATAATTTCTTCTAGATTTTCCAGAAAAAATTTTTTAAAAGAAAATTTGTAGAAAATGGATGGATGGATGGAAATTCAGAAGACTTTGAAATAAGATTTAAATTTATTTCTACAGATTTTCTAGATTTTCCATAATATTTTTTAAGAATTTTAATCATAGTAAGTTTGATATTATTCTTTGCTAAAATGAAGAATTAAATTAAAATGTATTTATTATTCTTTACAATAAAAAAAAATACATTCACTTGAACATTGATTTAAATTGCAGGAAAGAAGAGGAAGGAATTTAAAAGGTAAAAAGGTATATGTGTTTAAAAATCCTAAAATCATTTTTAAGGTTGTTAAAATTGTCTTTCTAAAAGTTATAAGAAGCCAAGTAAAAAAAAAAAAAGAATTTATTTAAACAAGTGAAGACCAAGTCTTTCAAATATTTTCTGGGATTTTCAAATTCTATTTGAGTTTTGTCTCTCTTAGAATTAAAAATGTCGAGCAAATAGAGACTGGATTGCTATTAAATAAATACAATTTAAAAAATAGAGGCAGCTCACTGGTAAGTGCTGCTATTTGAGCTATTTTTAGAACAGGCCAGCGGGCGATTAATCTGGTCCTTACGGGCGACCGCGTTGGTGACCCATGTGCTAGCATGTCTATAAAGACATTATGACCACGACCCACAGGGGGCGCCAGTCATGTCATTCACAGTCATGTGATGAAATGAGCATAACAATTTCTCATGTATTCCCATTGGATGTGTCCAAAACGTAATTTCACTTCTTATATGTTAAGAATGGACAACAATAAAGCAACTTGAATCCGTCCTGGTACATATTTCTCCAATTCTACATTTTTCCGGAAACCTTTTGCAACCCCAGTGAGCGCCAACATCCCCGAATACTCCAGTCTGCTGTGCCGATACAATCTTTCTCACAGCAGGGCGTCTGTCTCACTATTCTACGTTTCTTTAAAAAAAAAAAAATAATAATAATAAAAAACAAAACAACAACAACAACAAAGCAAAGTTGTTTCTAAGCTGGGTCACGGGTCGAGGGACCGGTGTCGGCATGTTCTCGCTATAGCGTTAAGTATACAAATATTCATATCAAAACAGCACAATTCTCACCATTTGTCATGTACAAGACCGCTGATTACATGGTTCACAAGTTGAAAACCGGGAAGGGAAAACGGTGGCAAAATCAAAACGTGTGCAGCTGCGTAAGAAAGGCATTCGTGAACGTATATATAAAATATGTATAGAGGGGTTTCCATTTGTTTTGGGTTTTTTTACATTTCCCATAATGCATTGCCGATATCCTTATAGAGGGGTTCGGATTTTTCCCAGAAGTGGAGGCCAGAATCCATTTAGAACCTTTTGATGATTTTTACGGACCGTAGATCTCCCGTCCAAAGGCAAAACCCAGTAACTCAATTTTGGTCAAAACTGAGCTGATAATAATTTTGGAGTTCTTAGGTGATATGCTTTACATTATTGTCATTTGTTCCGTAAGTAAGCTGTTACTCTCATTCAACCCTTCTTCGATTACGCTTGCACCTCCTGGTACCCCAGCACCTCCAAAACCCTCAAATCTAGACTCCAAACATCCCAGAATAAGCTAGTCTGGTTACTTTTAGACCTCCACCCCAGATCACACCTCAATCCAACCCACTTCTCCAAAGTGGGGCTGGCTCAGGGTGGAGGACAGAGTAAAACAACTTGCACTGAGCCTAGTCTATAAAATCCGCTACACCTCCTAGATACCGAAGTACATGTCAAACTACTTCCTTAACGTAAATGACCGCCATAACCACAACACCAGGGGGAGCTCCACAAACCACGTTAAACCCAGATTTCGATCTAACAAAGGTCTTAACTCATACTCTTTCTA
Organism: Nerophis ophidion; assembly: GCF_033978795.1. NCBI lineage: Eukaryota > Metazoa > Chordata > Actinopteri > Syngnathiformes > Syngnathidae > Nerophis > Nerophis ophidion. Next base: position 3,729,268 of record NC_084627.1, read on the forward strand.
TGCCACATCAATGTGGAATGCACTCCCAACAGGTATAAAAGTAAGTGCATCTCTATATTCCTTCAAAACCGCTCTAAAACAACACCTCCAGGCAACTTCAACACTTTACTAATACCCTCCTCCATTCACATCCCATCTCCCCGGATTATAAACAACTCAAATGTACTTCTAATGTATATACTTGTTCTTATGCTATCTGAACTCACTATGTTCTCTGCTGACTGTACATATCCTACTAAATAAGACCTACACTGTTTCAATGTCCACATTTCTCTGTTGATGCAATTGTTGATGACTGAAGTTCTGATATCAACCAAAGCTCCTCATCCCACCCCCCGGATTGTAAATAATGTAAATAATTCAATGTACATACTATGATGATTAACTTGTGTGATGACTGTATTATGTTGATAGTATATAATTGTACCATGAATTGATTAACGTGGACCCCGACTTAAACAAGTTGAAAAACGTATTCGGGTGTTACCATTTAGTGGTCAATTGTACGGAATATGTACTGAACTGTGCAATCTACTAATAAAAGTATCAATCAATCAATACGCCATGGGTGTCAAACTCTGGCCCGCCGTGTCATTTCATTTGGCCCTTGAGGCAATATCAAATTAACATTAGAGCTGGCCCGCCGCTGTAACACCGCATTCACCGCTAATACTCATACTCGTCAACCCTCACGATTTTCCCGGGAGACTCCCGAAGTTCAGTGCCCCTCCCGAATTCCACCCGGACAATAATATTGGGGGCGGGCTGTAAAAGCTTTTCCTTCATACAAACAACGTGACGGCCCACTCACATAATATATGCGGCTCGTAAGCACACAATCAATGTTTACTTATATAGCCCTAAATCACTAGTGTCTCAAAGGGCTGCACAAACCACTACGACATCCTCGGTAGGCCCACATAAGGGCAAGGAAAACTCACACCCAGTGGGACGTCGGTGACAATGATGACTATGAGAACCTTGGAGAGGAGGAAAGCAATGGATGTCGAGCGGGTCTAACATGATACTGTGAAAGTTCAATCCATAATGGATCCAACACAGTCGCGAGAGTCCAGTCCAAAGCGGATCCAACACAGCAGCGAGAGTCCCGTTCACAGCGGAGCCTTGCATACATAAAAGTGTATGCAAGGCATACTTGGTCAACAGCCATACAGGTCACACTGAGGGTGGCCGTATAAACAACTTTAACACTGTTACAAATATACGCCACACTGTGAACCCACAGCAAACAAGAATGACAAACACATTTCGGGAGACCATCCGCACCGTAACACAACATAAACACAAACGAATGAATACCCAGAACCCCTTGCATCACTAACTCTTCAGGGACGCTACATTATACACCCCCCTAACTCATATTTTTTAATTATTATCATTTAAAACTCGATTTTTTTATGTCACTATAAAGTTATATAAGCCTTGCTTGGTCAATATTCAATGCAAAATTTGTTTGGGTCCCTATTAAAAGGATTAATTTGTTCAACCTCGGCCCGCGGCTTCGTTCAGTTTTAAATTTTGGCCCGCTCTGTATTTGAGTTTGACACCCCTGTGTTACGCGCATGGCAGGACCTAGCAACTACCACATAACCGCGTAGATACAACAGGAAAAACCTAGTATCTCAAGGGACCAATCAGAGCTTCTTTGTCAGCCGCCTTATTGTCTTTAATGAGACATTTTCACGAATGGGGGCCGACGGTCAACCTGATTATGTGATGAGAGAGGATATTTGGAAGACTGGCCCAGGACGTTGCAAGCACCTTCATTAAATGTATTGTTCTTGATTCTTCCCCTTGCATACTCTTTTGGGCAGAAAAATGTGGAGGTCAAAACTAAAACTGGACGGTGAACACGGCTCTTGCCCACTGTTCAAACGCAGAATGAGGCCCATCCGAGATTGTGATAAAATATCTGGAGAAAGGGCACACACACGTTCATGAGAGCAGATTCAATCCATGGCTCAATCGGCAATCAATCAATCAATCAATCAATGTTTATTTATATAGCCCCAAATCACAAATGTCTCAAAGGACTGCACAAATCATTACGACTACAACATCCTCGGAAGAACCCACAAAAGGGCAAGGAAAACTCACACCCAGTGGGCAGGGAGAATTCACATCCAGTGGGACGCCAGTGACAATGCTGACTATGAGAAACCTTGGAGAGGACCTCAGATGTGGGCAACCCCCCCCCATCAAGAAAACGAAAGCTCAAGAAAACATCTATACGTTTGATGACTTTGTAGATCTTTGTAAGACAGCATCAAGATGGATTGGTTTTCCTTCGTTTTCTCAAAACCAGCTAGAAGCGAGTTACTAGGTTTTGCCTTTGGAGGGGAGAGATGGGAAAATCCCTAAATTCAATCAATCAATCAATCAATCAATGTTTATTTATATAGCCCCAAATCACAAATGTCTCAAAGGACTGCACAAATCATTACGACTACAACATCCTCGGAAGAACCCACAAAAGGGCAAGGAAAACTCACACCCAGTGGGTCAGGGAGAATTCACATCCAGTGGGACGCCAGTGACAATGCTGACTATGAGAAACCTTGGAGAGGACCTCAGATGTGGGCAACCCCCCCCCATCAAGAAAACGAAAGCTCAAGAAAACATCTATACGTTTGATGACTTTGTAGATCTTTGTAAGACAGCATCAAGATGGATTGGTTTTCCTTTGTTTTCTCAAAACCAGCTAGAAGCGAGTTACTAGGTTTTGCCTTTGGAGGGGAGAGATGGGAAAATCCCTAAATTCCTTTGCAATAGTTTGTTGAGAAATGTTCTAAAACTGTTCGACAATTTGCTTACAAAGTGGTGACCCTCGCCCCATCCTTGTTTGTGAATTACTTAGCATTTAATGGAAGCTGCTTTTATACCCAATCATGGCACACCCACCTGTTCCCAATTAGCCTGCACACCTGTGGGATGTTCCAAATAAGTGTTTGATGAGCATTCCTCAACTTTATCAGTATTTATTGCCACCTTTCCCAACTTCTTTGTCACGTGTTGCTGGCATCAAATTCTAAATCTAATGATTATTTGCGAAAAAAAAAAAATGTTTATCAGTTTGAACATCAAATATGTTGTCTTTGTAGCATATTCAACTGAATATGGGTAGGAAATGATTTGCAAATCATTGTATTCTGTTTATATTTACATCTAACACAATTTCCCAACTCATAAGGAAACGGGGTTTGTAATAGATAGATAAATAGTACTTTATTGATTCCTTCAGGAGAGTTACCTCAAGAAAATGAAAATATAGAATAATATAAATATTACGTGTAATTATCGTGAACGATGACGCTCGCCCTTTAAAAAAAATACCGGCATCCACTTCCGGGAAAAATCTGAACCCCTCTATATACTTTATATCAGGGGTGTAACGGTGCGCTTATTCTAAGTAAGTATGGTTCCCACACGGTACACATTAAGTGAGGGACAGGAAGTGTACAGTTTTTTGGACTATACGTCGCCGTTTTTTTCTTAGGGTGCGACTTATGTGTGAAATTAGTAACACATTGCCGTAAAATATAAAATTATATTATTTAGCTCATTCACGTAAGAGACTAGACGTATAAGATTTCACTGGATTTATCGATTAGGAGTGACAGATTGTTTGGTAAACTTATAGCATTTTCTATATTTTTTAGTTATTTAAATGACTCTTACCATAATATGTTACGTTAACATACCAGGCACCTTCTCAGTTGGTTATTTATGCCTCATATAACGTACACTTATTCAGCCTGTTGTTCACTATTCTTTATTTATTTTAAATTGCCTTTCAAATGTCTATTCTTGGTGTTGGGTTTTATCAAATAAATTTCCCCAAAAAATGCGACTCATACATGTTTTTTTTCCTTCTTTATTATGCATTTTCGGCCGGTGCGACTTATACTCCGGAGCGACTTATACTCTGAAAAATGCGGTGCCTCACGATATAATCACGTGTCTACTCCGGAAACAAATATAGTGCCGAGAAAAAAACAGAGCTTGAAAACCGATACTGCTGTACTTCCTGAAAAATAAAACAATTTGATATGATTTAAGATTTATTTTCACTTTTGACAATTTTACAAGATGAAAGTGTAAAAAATGATGAGGAAAAAGTTATAGTTTTACATTTTAAGTTTGCAAAAATTAAATTACATTGAAAAACGAATAACTTGACCAGAAAATGTTGGCGGAATATGAGAAAAAAAAAGTGAATTTTTTTTTTAAAAAATTGTCAATTAGGTAAACAAGTTGCAATTGTGTAAGATGAAAGTCACAATTTTATGGGGGAAAAATGCACACTTCACTTTTTTAAAAATGTTATGAGGGGGGAAAAAAACGGTACTTCCGCGCTTTACTTAATGAAAACATATACTGACGATTTCATTGGGAAAAAAAGTCGGTATATTACCTAAAAAAAAAAATATGAATTTGCGAGCAAGAAATTACAAGCAAAAAGAAAAAACTTAACCTGAAAAAAAAAAAAAAAAAAGTCGCTTTTTGGGAAATCAGTTGCAATTTTACAAAATTAAAGTCAAATTTTTTAGGATCATACTTTCACACTTTGAATGATATTGTTTCATACTTAATATTCCCCCCAAAAATTTGAATTTGACAAGTATATTTATTTTTTCAAATTTGAGAATTTTTTATTTTAATTTTAACCAAATTTGAAAATTGGATTTTAACCGCAGTGCGTGTGCATTTTCTATTGGAAAATACATTATTTTAAAAACAAAAAAATGACAAGAAATGAATGCAATTTTACAAGATGAAAGTTGTAATATTATGAGAATATAAGTCAGAATTATATATTTTTTTTCAAATTTGAGGATTGTATTTTAACCGCAGTGCGTGTGCATTTTCTATTGAAAAATAAATTTCTTGTAAAAATTAAAAAATGAGAAGAAATGAATGCAATTTTACAACATGAAAGTTGTAATATTATGAGAATATAAGTCAGAATCATATATTTTTTTTCAAGTTTGAGAATTATATTTTAACCACAGTGCGTGTGCATTTTCTATTGAAAAATAAATTTCTTGTAAAGATTAAAAAATGACAAGAAATGAATGCAATTTTACAACATGAAAGTTGTAATATGAGAATATAAGTCGGAAGTATATTTATTTTTTCAAATTTGAGAATTGTATTTTAACCAAAGTGCGTACGCATTTTCTATTGAAAAATACATTTCTTGTAAAATTAAAAAAACACAAGAAATGTATGCAATTTTACAAGATGAAAGTTGTAATATTATGAGAATATAAGTCAGAATTATAATTTTTTTTTCAAGTTTGAGAATTGTATTTTAACCGCAGTGCGTGTGCATTTTCTATTGAAAAATACATTTCTTGTCAAATTAAAAAAATACAAGAAATGTATGCAATTTTACAATATGAAAGTTGTAATATTATGAGAATATAAGTCAGAATTATATATTTTTTTTCAAGTTTGAGAATTGTATTTTAACCGCAGTGCGTCTGCATTTTCTATTGAAAAATAAATTTCTTGTAAAGATTAAAAAATGAGAAGAAATTAATGCAATTTTACAACATGAAAGTTGTAATACGAGAATATAAGTCAGGAGTATATTTATTTTTTCAAATTTGAGAATTGTATTTTAACCGAAGTGCGTACGCATTTTCTACTGAAAAAGACATTTCTTGTCAAATTAAAAAAATACAAGAAATGTATGCAATTTTACAAGATGAAAGTTGTAATATTATGAGAATATAAGTCTGAAGTATATATATATTTTTTCAAATTTGCGAATTGTATTTTAACCGCAGTGCGTGTGCATTTTCTATTGAAAAATTAATTTCTTGTAAAAATTAAAAAATGAGAAGAAATGAATGCAATTTTACAACATGAAAGTTGAAATATTATGAAAATATAAGTCAGAATTTTATTTATTTTTTCAAGTTTGAGAATTGTATTTTAACCGCAGTGCGTGTGCATTTTCTATTGAAAAATAAATTTCTTGTGAAATGAAAAAATGACAAGAAATTAATGCAATTTTACAAGATGAAAGTTGTAGTATTACGAGAATATAAATCAGAAGTAGATTTATTTTTTTCAAATTTGAGAATTGTATTTCAACCGCATATTGAAAAATAAATTTCTTGTAAAGATTAAAAAATGACAAGAAATTAATGCAATTTTACGACATGAAAGTTGTAACATGAGAATAAAAATGCAATTTGACGAGAACAAAATTAAGTTTTTTTTTAATTTGAGACCTTATTTATTAACTAGCAGTTTGCATTTTTTCACGTTACAAAATCGTAAAGGCGAAATCTAACCTTAAAGCCGAGGAACGTGCCGAAGCGTGATTATGGCGTACTGTTCTGTTACACCCCTGATATAAATATATGCATATAAGTTAAACATGGCGCTTATGTATTTTTTTTTCTGCAACATAATGAAAAAAAAGAAGCTATGACCACTTTATTCACAAACAGCTACGATCTCTGACAGATTCATGCGTCACAACCTGAATGTGTCCTTAATAAAGTGCATGCAATAAGAAGCGAGCGGAGATGTCGGCCAATCAATCATCGCGATGGACTGCAGTCACATTCTGAGCGTTAAATGCATGGAAAAATTATAAAAAAAGGAGAACAAAGGGGGGAGGGGAGGACTGGGGGGGGTGGGGGGGGATCAGCTTATAATAATAAAAACACCACACTGGTGGTGGTGGTGGTGGGGCGGGGGGGGTCCGCAGCTCACATTCCACAATGTCCCTCCATGTCACACACACATTAATATGAACATGATGGGTTTCTATTTAAACATATCAAAGTGCCCATTTTACCAAAAAGTTTTCCTGAAGTATTCAATTCATACCAAAAAGGTGGGAGGTGGCGACGGAAAATTCCCAATAATCCATCCTCGCCGCTGTGATTCCGCTTGTGTCACAAAAGCAGTTTCTCATTTGGACGCCTCTGTCCCGAGACTATCTGGGAGAGAAGAAGAGCACACAAAGTTATCCGGCCAAACAACAAACACTGGTGCTTTAAAAAAAAGAAAAAAAAAAAGGCCGCCGCCATGTTGGTCCGCTTTCATCTGTCGTCGTCTCTCGGGAAGTCCAGAGATCCCAGGCTGCCGAATCCCAGGCTTCTGCTCTCGCTGTCGAACGTGAGCGTCTCCCGGTCCTGGCGCTCCAACAAGTGCTTGATCCTTTCCGAGCGGTCCTTCTGGAGGGCAGCCAGTTCCTCTTCAATCTGCAAAATCAAGACAAAAATAACACATTACAAAAAAAAAAGGGCTGGTTGTTGTTGTTTTTTTTGCAGTACTGATAAATGCCAAAAGGGGGCTCTAACAAGCACCGGATGGGAAAACGTGTATCCTGAATGGTCGTCATCCAGCTGCTTTATGGACCTCTGCGTGCGCTTTAAAGTGATGCTACTTAGCTATTTGTGTCACGGCCAGGGCACATTCCAACCCTCATTTTTGCGCTCTGCCGGCAAGGCTGTGGGCGATCAGCAATCAGGGCACCTGGACCTGATGAGAGGGAGCTGAGGCTCACAATTGTTTCCTAACAAAACCTTTCTACAAATAAAGTGTTTTTTTTTTATTAATTAATTGAGACCTTTATTGGTAGATTGCACAGTACAGCACATATTCCGTACAATTCACCACTAAATGGTAACTCCCCAATATTTTTTTCAACTTGTCCAAGTTAATCAACATTAAACTGCCTCCAGTTGTTGCTCAGAAGAAATACAATGACAAAACGTTTCTTCCACATATAAAAAGTGCAACATTAAACAGTTTCAAGTCAACTCCATCCATCCATTTCCTACCGCTTATTCCCTTTCGGGGTCGCGGGGGGCGCTGGCGCCTATCTCAGCTACAATCGGGCGGAAGGCGGGGTACACCCTGGACAAGTCGCCACCTCATCGCAGGGCCAACACAGATAGACAGACAACATTCACACTCACATTCACACACTAGGGCCAATTTAGTGTTGCCAATCAACCTATCCCCAGGTGCATGTCTTTGGGAAGTGGGAGGAAGCCGGAGTAGTGGGAGGAAGCCTCAGATTAATTTTTCTTCCCCCCCGTCCCCCAGCCTGGCTAACTTTGCAGTAAGAGGATATATAGGCTTATTGTTCTTCCACCATAGAAGTGGGTCAAAATCTAGTTTTTAATGCAATACAGCTACCCCCCGCGACCCCGAACGGGACAAACGGTAGAAAATGGATGGATGGATGGTCTTAAATGTGCTGCTATAACGGAGAGGCTCCGCGGTGTCTTGGCTGGGTGAGCAGGTGTCGGACACCTCAGTCGCCTTGGACGTATCCTCGCTCATCCATGCGGACTGGACATTGGCCGAGAGTGGAGTCGGCTGTCTTGGTTGCTTTGTTGGGTCTGCTCCTGTCTCTGGCCATGCTCCCTCCACCCCAGCGGACGATGGCGTGGAACACCGCAGAGGCCACCACAGTGGATATGTTTCTTTTACTTTTTATTCATAGCTGTATGTAGAAGTGTCTGGTTGTATCTGCTGCTTTAATGTCTTTAATGTCCTCTGTGTTCTTTGATGTTTGATGTTTCCCTCTTACACACATGGAAGAGGGATGTGTACTATGGCTATGAGTTGTTCTTTTCCCTTGGCCTCAGTCTGCACCCCCACTCCATGGCCTAGGCTGAGACCGATTTTTTTATTTTTTTATTTTATTTTAATCTTCTATTCCCCCCCCCTTGTTTACCTGTATGTCATCTTTTTTGTAAGGAGCGCTGGAAGCCGGCAGACCCGTCAGCGATCCTGTTCTGTCTCCCTGTAATGTTTGTCTGATCTTGAATGGGATTGTGCTGAAAATTGTAATTTTCCTGAAGGAACTCTCCTGACGGAATGAATAAAGTACTATCTAATCTAATCTAATCTAACATTTGTTATTGCTTCAGCCCTGCCTGGCTGGTCGAGGAGAGGCTGCTTGAATGCGGTGTTTGCACCACGCTCCTCTTTCTCTTACCTAAAGCGAGCTCGACTTGGGGGTGGTGACGCTTCAAAGGGGTTAGCATGTTTGACGTGTTGGCAGAAGCGTACCCTACTGCTGCTGAACATTGTCGGCAAACCTCCGTCCTCCATTGTTGTATCGTACCGCAAAGCCAAAGTGTTCCCAAAAGGGAGATGTTAGCGTGGCAGGAGGGTCTTCCAGCTCTGGCTTTTGCATGTTGTCCTAGCCCGGTTGCTGCTAGCCTGCCGTGTGTTGTGCCTTGCTCTGCATTGTTTACACAACGTGTGGTGCGCTACCTAATATGTCTGTGTGGAAACTCAGTCTGTACACCTCCGAACCGAAACAAAACCCCCGTACCAAAACGGTTCAATACAAATACACGTACCATTACACCCCTAGCGTTCCTCTAGCTGTGGCCACCTAGCTTTTAGCACGCGATTAGCTTTTTTTCATTTCAGTAAGAGTAGCCTCCGCTTTTCGCCAGTCCCTTACAAGTTTCTCGCTTACTCCAAATGTTCTTCCTGCTGCTCGATTGCCGTTCTCTGCTGCATATTTCACTACTACCAACTTGTAACCTGCAGTATATGATTTCCTTTTCGGCGCCATTTTTGTTAATGTCATGTCTATGTGATCATGTTTTGTTTTAGTCATGTTCTGTTTGTTTTTTTGGCCATTCAGTTCCTGTTTTTGCACTTCCTGGTTTGTTTTGTCACCATGACTACCCAGTAGTTTTCACCTGTCCTCATGTCTCACACCTGTTTTCACTAATCACCACAGTATTATTCAAGCCTGTCTGTTTCTGTTCTTCGTCCTGGCAACATCACCTCCTTCTCACCGTCTACCACCTTCCATGCCTTCCATGCCCCTTGTGTTTTTCCAAGTAAATTTTTTGTTATTCATGCAATTGTGCAAGTGTTTTGTTTTATGTTCATAGTTTTGTTTCATAGCCAATTTTTTGTACCGCCAGTGTGCGTACCTTTTGTTTGCTTCCTTTTTTTGTAGTTTGTTAGTATTAAAATATATTATGTACTTACATTCATGTCTTGCCCGTGCCAACTTTCCTTTGCCTTCTGGGAAAACAAACTCCATAGTCCATAGTCGTGACAGTTCAGGCATTCTAAGTTTTTATAAGTTACCGCCAATGTTGAAATTGTCAATTTTCAGAGGTACGGAAGTACCGTATTTTCGGATTATAAATCGCAGTTTTTTTCATTGTTTGGCTGGGGGTGCGACTTATACTCTGGAGCGACCTATGTGTGAAATTATTAACACATTACCGTAAAATATCTAGGCGTTTATCAGCAATCAACACACACACACGTCCACCAATAAAAATTTAGCGTGGGCGGGTCATGGCAGAAGTGCATTGTTAAAAAAAAGATGCTGCCTACTATTACTGCCGTACCAATGAAAATTGATCGTTTCAACATTGGCGGCAACTTATAAAAACTGAGAAGGGCTGAACAAGAGGAAATTATGTACTGCAGGTTACAAACTGGAAGTAGTGAAATATGCAGCTGAAAACGGCAATCGAGCAGCAGAAAGAAAATTTGGAGTAAGCGAGAAACTTGTAAGGGACTGGCGGAAAAGTTCCCCCAAAAAATGCGATTTATATATGCTTTTTACCTTCTTTATTATGCATTTTCAGCCGGTGCGACTTATACTCCGGAGCAACTTATACCATTGTAGCCAACCCTCCCGGATTTTCCGGAAAACTCCCGAAATACAGCGCCTCTCCCGAAACCCTCCCGGGACCAATTTTCTACCGAAAATCTCCCGAAATTCAGGCGGAGCTGGAGGCCACGCCCCCTCCAGCTCCATGCGGACCCGAGTGACGTGTCGACAGCCTGTTTTCATGTCCGCTTTCCCACAATATAAATGACGTTATAACTGTAGAATGATCGAGGGCGAGTTCTTGGTTTCTTATGTGGGTTTATTGATAGGCAGTCTCATTAACGTCCTCCCAGCGCGGTAACAACACACAACAACAGCAGTCACGTTTTCGTCTACCGTAAAGCAGTTTGTCTGCCGTAAACAGCAATGTTGTGACACTCTTAAACAGGACAGTACTGCCATATACTGTACATGCATATGTGACAATAACATCTACGGCTTTTAGAGAAGTGGTTCTCAACCTTTTTTCAGTGAACATTTTTTTAAATTCAAGTACCCCCTAATCAGAGCAAAGCATTTTTGGTTGAAAAAAAAAATAGATAAAGAAGTAAAATGCAGCACTATGTCATCAGTTTCTGATTTATTAAATTGTATAACAGTGCAAAATATTGCTCATTTGTAGTGGTCTTTCTTGAACTATTTGGAAAAAAAGGTATAAAAAAAACCTAAAAACTTGTTGAAAAATAAACAAGTGATTCAATTATAAATAAAGATTTCTACACATACTGCGATGAGGGGGCGACTTGTCCAGGGTGTACTCCGCCTTCCGCCCGATTGGAGCTGAGATAGGCACCAGCACCCCCCGCAAACCCAAAGGGAATAAGCGGTAGAAATGGATGGATGAATAGCTGTAAATATACTCCTCCCATCTTAACCAAGCCCCCAACAATGCCCCTCCCCCAACCACGCCCCCAATGACCTTTATTTTGGTTCCTACCTTCTGCTCAAGGTGCGCCCTGCGTATGGAGACCTTCTGCTCCAGTTTCTGTTGCTCTCTCTCGTGTTGGGTCTCCATCTGTGACCTGGTCTTCCTCTGGTAGGCGTCTAGCAGCTCCATCTCCTGCTTCAGTTGCTGCTTCAGAGCCTGACTCTCCGTCTCCTGCTCGGCTTCCAATCTCATCTGGGCAAAAACACAAAAAGCAGCGGTGACCCACGGGATGAAATATGCCCACTCAGCTTTAGTTCCTAGTTAGAACATTGCTGTTTAATTGATTGATTGAAACTTTTATTAGTAGATTGCACAGTCCAGTACATATTCCGTACAATTGACCACTAAATGGTAACACCTGAAAAAGTTTTTCAACTTGATTAAAGGCCTACTGAAATGAGATTTTCTTATTTAAACGGGGATAGCAGGTCCATTCTATGTGTCATAATTGATCATTTCGTGATATTGCCATATTTTTGCTGAAAGGATTTAGTAGAGAACATCCACGATAAAGTTCTCAACTTTTGGTCGCTAATAAAAAAGCCTTGCCTGTACCGGAAGTAGCAGACGATGTGCGCGTGACGTCACGGGTTGTGGAGCTCCTCACATCAGAACATTGTTTACAATCATGGCCACCAGCAGCGAGAGCGATTCGGACCGAGAAAGCGACGATTTCCCCATTGATTTGAGCGAGGATGAAAGATTCGTGGATGAGGAAAGGGAGAGTGAATGACAAAAAAAAAAAAAAGAAACTAGACGGCAGAACGATTCTGATGTTATTAAACAAATTTACGAGGATGATTCTGGAAAATCCCTTATCTGCTTATTGTGTTACTAGTGTTTTAGTGAGATGATATGGTTGGAGGAGTGTGACCACGGGTGTGGTGACCGGCAGTGTCTCTGAGGGAAGTCACGTTTCTCGAAGAGGCGAAGGTCGGGCGGGGCTGAGATTTTTTTTTCCCCTTCCTCCACGGTGGAAGCATCCGACGGTCGGGGGCGGCCGGTGGGAGGAGGCAAAGAAAGTCCGCAGCTGCCTCTTGACAGGTGCAGGAAAAAAGACGCAAGCTCTCCGCTCATGTCTACGGTAAGAGCCGACTTATTACTACCATTATCTCACCGAAACCTGACGGTTGACATGTAGTAGGGAACCATGTTTGCTTGACCGCTCTGTTAAATAAATGATAAATGGGTTGTACTTATATAGCGCTTTTCTACCTTCAAAGTACTCAAAGCGCTTTGACACTACTTCCACATTTACCCATTCACACACACATTCACACACTGATGGAGGGAGCTGTCATGCAAGGCGCCAACCAGCACCCATCAGGAGCAAGGGTGAAGTGTCTTGCTCAGGACACAACGGACGTGACGAGGTTGGTACTAGGTGGGATTTGAACCAGGGACGCTCGGGTTGCGCACGGCCACACTCCCACTGCGCCACGCTGTTCCATAGTAAAGTTTCACCGACATCTTTCTGGAATGTAAACAAGGAAACACCGGCTGTGTTGGTGTTGCTAAAGGTGGCCGCAATACACCGCTTCCCACCTACATCTTTCTTCTTTGACGTCTCCATTATTAATTCAACAAATTGCAAAAAAATCAGCAACACAGATGTCCAGAATACTGTGTAATTATGCGACTAAAGCAGACTATTTATAGCTGGAATCGGGCTGGAACAAAATGTCACGCGCATACCGACGTTTTCAACAGGATACCTCGCACGAAATTTAAAATTGCAATTTAGTAAACTAAAAAGGCCGTATTGGCATGTGTTGCAATGTTAATATTTCATCATTGATATATAAACTATCAGACTGCGTGGTCGGTAGTAGTGGCTTTCAGTAGGCCTTTAAGTCGGGGTCCACGTAAATCAAATCGCGGTGGACAGAGACATGGCATAGCAAGCTAACAAAGACTCCTCCTACCGCTTGTGACGCCATCATCTCATTGATGCTCTGCTCGTACTGCTCCGCCAGCACCGCCAGCTTGCGGGTCTGCTCCTCCTTCAGCCCCTTGAGGATGCTCCTGTGGTCCCCTTTGGGTGATACCTCCAGCTGGTGGTTGCGAAGAGCTTTGTACTGCTTGTTCTGCACCTTGCAAGTGTCCTGGAACTGTTTCTTGATCTGCATCTCCAGCGTCTACGGAGAAACCAGCGGTCAAAGGCAAGGCCGGGCGTCAGTCAGTCAATGTTGAAATCAGGAGGCACCTTGAGGTCCCTGGGCTGCTGACGCTGCTCCGTTGTGTGTTTCCGCTGCAGTTCCTGCTGCCGCCGGTTGTTGTACTCCTCCTGGTTGTCCAGCTCCGTTTGGTGCTGCAGACGCATGAGTTCCACGCGCAGTTTTTGCAGCATGTGAAGCTGCCTGTGCTCGAGGTCCTGGGTGCCCTCGTCCTGCCGGATTATCAGGGCGTGCTCCATCTCCTTCTGGCTCCTCTTCTTGTTCAGCTCCTGATGATAAACCATGAAGAGAAGAATTTAGATTTTTTTAATGGCGGCTGACAGCCAGTGTTGGGACTAACGCGTTACTTTGTAACGTTATTTTCGGCGGTAACGAGTAATCCATCCATCCATCCATCCATCATCTTCCGCTTATCCGAGGTCGGGTCGCGGGGGCAACAGCCTAAGCAGGAAAGCCCAGACTTCCCTATCTCCAGCCACTTCGTCTAGCTCTTCCCGGGGGATCCCGAGGCGTTCCCAGGCCAGCCGGGAGACATAGTCTTCCCAACGTGTCCTGGGTCTTCCCCGTGGCCTCCTACCGGTTGGACGTGCCCTAAACACATCCCTAGGGAGGCGTTCGGGTGGCATCCTGACCAGATGCCCGAACCACTTCATCTGGCTCCTCTCGATGTGGAGGAGCAGCGGCTTTACGTTGAGCTCCTCCCGGATGGCAGAGCTTCTCACCCTATCTCTAAGGGAGAGCCCCGCCACCCGGCGGAGGAAACTCATTTCGGCCGCTTGTACCCGTGATCTTATCCTTTCGGTCATGACCCAAAGCTCATGACCATAGGTGAGGATGGGAACGTAGATCGACCGGTAAATTGAGAGCTTTGCCTTCCGGCTCAGCTCCTTCTTCACCACAACGGATCGATACAACGTCCTCATTACTGAAGACGCCGCACCGATCCGCCTGTCGATCTCACGATCCACTCTTCCCCCACTTGTGAACAAGACTCCTAGGTACTTGAACTCCTCCACTTGGGGCAGGGTCTCCTCCCCAACCCGGAGATGGCACTCCACCCTTTTCCGGGCGAGAACCATGGACTTGGACTTGGAGGTGCTGATTCTCATTCCGGTCGCTTCACACTCGGCTGCGAACCGATCCAGTGAGAGCTGAAGATCCCGGTCAGATGAAGCCATCAGGACTACATCATCTGCAAAAAGCAGAGACCTAATCCCGTGGCCACCAAACCGGAACCCCTCAACGCCTTGGCTGCGCCTAGAAATTCTATCCATAAAAGTTATGAACAGTAATCTAACGAGTAATCTAACGCGTTATTTTTTTATATTCAGTAACTCAGTTACCGTTACTACATGATGCGTTACTGCGTTATTTTTAGGGACCGAATGTCCCTTTGGGACAGAGGACCCTTTTGTATTTCTAAGGTTTTATTATTCCATTTCCATTTACTACCGCTTATCCCCTTTTGGGGTCGCGGGGGGCGCTGGCGCCTATCTCAGCTACAATCGGGCGGAAGGCGGGGTACACCCTGGACAAGTCTCCACCTCATCGCAGGGCCAAAACAGATAGACAGACAACATTCACACTCACATTCACACACTAGGGCCAAGTTGGTGATCCCAATCAACCTATCCCCAGGTGCATGTTTTTGGAAGTGGGAGGAAGCCGGAGTACCAGGAGGGAACCCACGCATTCACGGGGAGAACATGCAAACTCCACACAGAAAGTTCCCGAGCCTGGATTTGAACCCAGGACTGCAGGAACTTCGTATTGTGAGGCAGACGCACTAACCCCTCTGCCACCGTGAAGCCCGGTTTTATTATTCCATGATATTATTCTGCCGGCTCTTTGAGCTGTAATTTGACCCCCTTAACATGCTTCAAAACTCGCCAAATTTTACACACACATCAGGACTGGCAAAAATTGCGATCTAATCAAAAAACCAAAACCCAAAACTTAAAATTGCGCTCTAGCGCCCCCTAGGAAAAAACACAGACAAAACTGCTTGTAACTTCCGTTAGGAATGTTGTAGAGACATGAAACAAAAACCTCTATGTAGATCTGACTTAGACATACATTTCATACGCTCACATTCTTCAGTAAAAATCAACATGAAGTTGACGAAAACCCCTTCAAAACAAAAGTTTCCTAAAAAATTTCATTTTTGCCTCTTTGAGCTGTAATTTGACCCCCGTAAAATGCTTCAAAACTCCCCAAACTGGACACACACATCAGGACTGGCGAAATATGCGATCTAATAAAAAACCAAACCCCAAAACTCAAAATTGCGCTCTAGCGCCCCCTAGGAAAAAAAACACAGACAAAACTGCTTGTAACTTCCGGTTGGAATGTCGCAGAGACATGAAACAAAAACCTCTATGTAGGTCTCACTTAGACCTACATTTCATTCATTAACATCCTTCAGCAAAAATCAACAGGAAGTTGGCAATCACCCCTTCAAAACAAAAGGTTTGTAAAAAAACGGTCACCTTTTTTAAACATTATCTCCTCTGAGTGCGTTTGTTGTGTCGGCTTCAAACTAGCACAGGGAAGAGATTGAACCCTTCTGATTAAAAGCTGACGAAATAGTTTTTCTAACTGCTCCGGTTTTGATTTTACGAGCCTTCAAAGAACCGCTGCACTGATGCTGCTGCTGTCTCAAGATGGCCCCTTAAAAGCAGGAAGCACCAGCGTGACCACACAATGCAGAGAAGGTAAGTAATGTGCGGGTAAAGATATGTTGACTGGGTGAAAGAAGGAGGCACCAGTTTGACTCCAGGATACAGAGAAGGTAGGTAATGTGGAGGTAAAGATATGTTGTCTGGGTGATGGCAGGAAGCACCAGCGTGTATGGGTGAAAGAAAGAAGCACCAGTGTGACCCCAGGATGCAGGGAAGGTAGGTAATGTGCAGGTAAAGATATGTTGAATGGGTAAAGGCAGGAAACACCAGCAAAATTCAGTCCCGTCCATCGCTGCTTGCAGCTTTAATTTTATATCGTATCGGCTAGAAACAGAATATCTGAGTGTGTTTTATTGGAGAGCTGCAGTGTCGTCCTTCTGATTATTGCTGTGTCACAAGCCGTAGATTTTGGTGTGATTTTTGGCGTGTCTGTGTTTACTAACAAGACATCATGGTGGAGCCGAAGCCGAGTTTCTTCACATGTAGATATTCTCACTACTTTTCTTTTGTCGATCACAAAGGAAAAAAAGCATTTTAGTCAAATTTAAGTTGTGTCCTGGCTCAAAGATCCTATCTACTGCCCAAAACAGCGATTCAAATCTGCTGAAACAGCTACAAAAGCAACATGCTACAACGAAGCCAGTAAAAAGAGACACACTTGACCTAAAGATTTTAACGGAGGGACTGCTAGCCAGGACAACATTGCAGCGTATGTGCTAGAAGACATGCAGGCTATTTCTACAGTGGAGTCACCCTCTTTCAGGCAGCCAATTAGCATGATAGCGGCCATCAAACGGCAATTGGCACAAATACATTTTCCAAGTTCCTGGGCACAGTGGACAGTGAGTACACAAACATGGAAAGCAAGCTAAAGAAAACTCTCCAAACTCTGCCTCTGCTCATCATTCAGCACTGAAGGTACACATACTCTGTCAATTATCTTATATACTCTTTCATTCTAGACTTCTAGCGTGTTTGATTATCACATCACTCTAAATGTATAGACTATAAAGTGTCATGTCTGTGTGATCATGTTTTGTTTTAGTCAATCAATCAATCAATCAATGTTTACTTATATATCCCTAAATCACTAGTGTCTCAAAGGGCTGCACAAACCACCACGACATCCTCGGTAGGCCCACATAAGGGCAAGGAAAACTCACACCCAGTGGGACGTCGGTGACAATGATGACTATGAGAACCTCGGAGAGGAGGAAAGCAATGGATGTCGAGCGGGTCTAACATGATACTGTGAAAGTTCAATCCATAATGGATCCAATACAGTCGCGAGAGTCCAGTCCAAAGCGGATCCAACACAGCAGCGAGAGTCCCGTCCACAGCGGAGCCAGCAGGAAACCATCCCAAGCGGAGGCGGATCAGCAGCGCAGAGATGTCCCCAGCCGATACACAGGCAATCAGTAAATGGCCATCGGATCGGACCGGACCCCCTCCACAAGGGAGAGTGGGACATAGGAGAAAAAGAAAAGAAACGGCAGATCAACTGGTCTAAAAAGGGAGTCTATTTAAAGGCTAGAGTATACAAATGAGTTTTAAGGTGAGACTTAAATGCTTCTACTGAGGTGGCATCTCGAACTGTTACCGGGAGGGCATTCCAGAGTACTGGAGCCCGAAATGAAAAAGCTCTATAGCCCGTCATGTCGCATAGTCATGTTCGGTTTTGTTTTTGGACTCTTTGTGCACTTTTGTTTGTTATGTCACCATAGCAACCCATTAGTTTGACGTGTTGAGTCTCGCACCTGTTTTCGCTGATCATGTCACTGCTATTTAAGCCGGTCTGTTTGTGTTGTTCGTCCTGGCGACTTTACCTTTACTCATGTCATGCCATGCTACCTCTGTCACTCATGCCAATCCATAGTTTTGTTTCATGTCATGTTGACGTAAAACACCTACCTCTCGCAGTTGCTCCTGTTCAAACTCCTGCTTCCTGACCAGACTGCGGCGTCTGAGCGCCCGGCAGCTGCGCTCGTAGACGAGCCTCTGCTGGGCCAGCAGGTGAGCTTCCTCCTCAGCCTGAGAGCGCTGTATTGTTTCTTTGTGCCTGGACAGACGCTCATGCTTCTCCTCCTTGGGTGTGCAAGGGTCCTCGCTCATTTCCTGCATCATCATCATCATCACGGTCAGGGCGTGCAACAGAGAGACAAGAGAGAGTGAGGTTTGTATTCAGGTTAGAGATGTCCGATAATGGCTTTTTTGTCGATATCCGATATTGTCCAACTCTTAATTAACAATTCCGATATCAACCGATACCGATAAATACAGTCGTGGAATTAACTCATAATCATGCCTAATTTTGTTGCAATGCCCCGCTGGATGCATTAAACAATGTAACAAGGTTTTCCGAAATAAATCAACTCAAGTTATGGGAAAAAATGCCAACATGGTACTGCCATGTTTATTATTGAAGTCACAAAGTGTATTGTTTTTTTTTAACGTGCCTCAAAACAGCAGCTTGGAATTTGGGACATGCTCTCCCTGAGAGAGCATTAGGAGGTTGAGGTGGGCGGGGTGGGGGTGGGCTGGGGGGTGTATATTGTAGCATCCTGAAAGAGTTAGAGCTGCAAGGGGTTCTGGGTATTTGTTCTGTTGTGTTACGGTGCGGATGTTCTCCCGAAATGTGTTTGTCATTCTCGTTTGGTGTGGGTTCACAGTGTGGCGTATATTTGTAACAGCGTTAAAGTTGTTTATACAGCCACCCTCAGTGTGACCTGTATGGCTGTTGACCAAGTATGCCTTGCATTCACTTGTGTGCGCGAAAAGCCTTAGATACTATGTGATTGGGCCTAACCCTAACCCACGCCAAGGCAGTGCCTTTAAGCCAATCGGGAGAAATTCGTGAGAATGGTTGCCCCGGGAGATTTTCGGGAGGGGCACTGAAATTAGGGAGTGTCCCGGGAAAATCAGGAGGGGTGGCATTAGTGCTGCAAATCTTTGGGTGTCCCACGATTCGATTCAATATCGATTCTTGGGGTCACGATTCGATTCAAAATCAATTTTTTTTTTTTCAATTCAACACGATTCTCGATTTAAAAACGATTTTTTTTCCGATTTAAAAGGATTCTCTATTCATTCAATACATAGGATTTCAGCAGGATCTACCCCAGTCTGCTGACATGCTAGCAGAGTAGTAGATTTTTGTAAAAAGCTTTTAATAATTGTAAAGGACAATGTTTTATCAACTGATTGCAATAATGTAAATTTGTTTTCACTATTAAACGAACCAAAAATATGACTTATTTTATCTTTGTGAAAACATTGGACACAGTGTGTTGTCAAGCTTATGAGATGCGATGCAAGTGTAAGCCACTGTGACATTTTTTTATAATTTTTACAAATGTCTAATGATAATGTCAATGAGGGATTTTTAATCACTGCTATGCTGAAATTATAACTAATATTGATACTGTTGTTGATAATATTCATTTTTGTTTCACTACTTTTGGTTTGTTCTGTGTCGTGTTTGTCTCCTCTCAATTGCTCTGTTTATTGCAGTTCTGCATGTTGCTGGGTCAGGTTTGGTTTTGGAATTGGATTGCATGGTTATGGCATTGCTGTATATTGTTTTGTTGGATTGATAAAAAAAAAAAAAAAAATTGAATTAAAAAAAAAAATGAGAATAGATTCTGAATCGCGATTCAAATTCAAATCGTTTTTTTCCCAAACCCCTAGTTGGCAAGCAATTTTCCCTCCAATTTTTCATATGTGTGAGCAAACGCCAAAACTCATTGAGCATTCAGTGGCGCACATGTGAGCGACGGCAGACGTGCACACTGTTATGCGCTAATCTTTGAGACAGCCCTTTGAGACACTAGTGATTTAGGGCTATATAAGTAAACATTGATTGATTGATTGAATCTTTTTATTGGATTTTGTGCGCGGATTAGATTTGCCTTGCGCAGAGATCGCGTGAGCAGTGTGCAATTGCACAGGTGTTTAACCTTAGAGCAGGGGTGTCCAAAGTGCGGCCCGGGGGCCATTTGCGGCCCGTAGCTCATCGTTTACCGGCCCGCCACACATTCTGCAAAAATTGCAAAATTGATAGTATTGCAAAAATTAAAACAAACATTTAAAAAAAAAGTGGAATGAGGTGAAATCTAATGAGCAAAAGTGGCAATGTTGACACAAAGCTGCCATGCAGGCAGTTTTTTTGTTCCTTTTGTCTTTATTTTCTTTTTTTTTTCCATTGCTCAAAAAAAAAGGACGAAAAAATCTATCTTATTACAATTATTACTTAAAAATGATCACTTAAAATGTTTTATGTGGAAAAAATATTGCATATGTTGTGTGGTTGCCATATAAAAACATCAAATTTTGACAAAGGAGCATAAAATAAACAAAATAATAGTTCAAACTTAAAATCGACAGATTTTGAAAATTAAATGTTAGAAGGAAAAAAAAACTAATAAAAATGTATCACTTCATGAGTGGGGGACCTTTCGGATCTCAAATATATTTAGTAAGATTTGATTTAACTTTTCACTGTGATTACTCAAAAATATTAAATAATTAAAATCAATGGTGACCTGCATTATTGATCTTTGAGGGCTTTAATTGCTAAATAAAATAACTCTCCTGAAGGAATCAATAAAGTACTATCAATCAATCAATCAATCAATGTTTATTTATATAGCCCCAAATCATAAATGTCTCAAAAGACTGCACAAATCATTACGACTACAACATCCTCGGAAGAACCCACAATAGATAGATAGATACTATCTATCTATCTACCTAAATACTGCATATTTCAGTTTTACTATCAAAAACAAAGTTGTCTTTGACAGAAAAGGCATAAAACCTTATTTGTTTTACTTTATATCAACCTCAAGTTGATTGAGAGATTTACTGTAAGCATTAAATTAAAGAAAATTATAATAATTTGACTTATTTTTAACATTTTAGTGACTCAGACCCTCTATTCTCCCCAGGAGCCCTAAGGATTAAAAAGTGGAAATAGTTTGGACACCCCTGCCTTAGAGGGAACGTTGTTGGCAAGTATGACCGAGAGACGCAACTGCTCTGTACTTCTCCCTACGTCCGTGTAGCACTCCGTACAGAGGAGTTTTACAAAGTCATAAATTGTACTTTTTAAAACCGATACCGATAATTTCTGATATTACATTTTAAAGCGTTTATCGGCCGATAATATCGGCATCACGATATTATCGAACATCTCTAAATCAGGTGTTAAAAGTGTTTGGAGTCCATGTTTACTTCTTTGATCTTGTCCTTGCAGAGCCTGTACTCCTTCTTCTGGCTGTCCAAAAAAGATGTCAGTTCTTTCTTTTGCTGAGCAACAATCTGTTGCTGGATTCTCCTCTCCTCAGCCGCAACCGACTTCATCTGTGAGGAAGACATCACATTGTCACCGAGCAGGACTCGGACTTCGTTTTCACCCCCCCCCGCGGTTACCTCCTTGTCCGTCTGAGAAGCGTGGCGTTTGGCCAGCCTCTCCAGCTCAATGTAAGTGTTGTTCGTCTGCGTCTCCAGTTCCTTCTGCAGCCGAAGCCTGTGCTCGTCCATCTCGGCCTTCAGCCTGTTCTCCAAGGCGATCAGCTGCTTCTGGTGCTGCCGCCGCATGCGCTTGTACCCAGACATCTGCTCCCGCAGCTCAAAGTTCTGCTCATGCTCCTGGATCTACCTGATGACCTGCAGCACCACACAAACAAACGCAGCCTTGGTCTTGCCGTCCTACTCCCCCCGACATGGATTCAGTCCTGCACAGTAGGCCAGCTGTGAGACATCCACCATGTCTTAGGTCAAAGGTGTGTTAGAATAATTATGTATATATTATCACACTAACTTTAGTACGCTTAAAGTATGTTGCTTTAGTAATTACCTATTGTGCTCAAGTTTGACTTTTTCTAAACTATGCAAAGATAAAACTTCTTGTCTGAGGTGTGGTATCTTTGTTTTAGCCCGCTAACAGCCAAGGACTTCAAGGACCTCAACGAAGATAAGATGACAACACGCAGACGAAGCGAGGACAAGGCGAAATCACAAGGCCCCCAGCCCATTCCGTCACGTACTGTGCGTCCTGGTCCTGCTTTGCATAATATATGTGACCACTCCTTTTAGAGGATGTTGACTATGGAACTCTGAATAAAAAGAGGGACACGGGAGCTGAACCTTAGAGCGTAGGGACAAGACTGTGACTAAGTGTTCAGCGCTGTGCGTTCTCCTCATGAGCTATATTGAACTCTGTCTCTGCTTGGTTCCTTGCTTCTTGTCTGATTAATAGATGTCATCAGTGTTTGAACCTGACAAGGTGTCAAACTCAAGGCTGGACCGTCACATCATTTCATATGGCCCACAAACCCCTGAAAATAATATGCGTCAAAAAACAACCTTATATCTTTTTTTTGTACATTTCCACAAAAGAAAATTTTTTGTACGGCATGAAATTGCATACATTTTAAACTTTACTAGTATCCAATATTGCAACACATTTTTTCTCAAAATAAATACTTTTGCTTGACTTCTGATTACAAAGCAAGTTATCCATCGAATTGTGCACTGTAAAAATGACAGTAGATTTTACAGTAAAATGTACGGTGTTTTTTACAGCATATTACTGTAAATTGAAAAGAAAAACACAGTTTTTTTTACAGAATAAAGTATGTTGTTTGAGCTGCCGGTTTTAGTTGTTTTGATTTTAAGATGAAAACTAAAAATTACGGTAAAAATCTAGCTGATTGGATGGCAGAATTAAAAGTGTTATTGTTTTTCCATTTAAACCAGGGGTCTCAGACTCGAGGCCCACGGGCCGCAAGACGTTATTTTGCGGCCCCCACCTTGATATGAAAGTTTAATGTTAGTTCGGCCCGCGAGTTTTATATAAATGGCGCTTGACAGCATGGGGTTATTTGGGTCCAAAATGGCTCTTTCAGCGTTCTAGGATGCCTACCCCTGCGTTAGTGGAAAAGCGTCAAATGAGTGTAAGCGACAGAGACGTTGCCATGGAGACGAAGGTTTTCTTACGTGCCTGGCTGCAGTCACACCGCGACACCTGTCCGTCAGTAATAACAGTCCCCGATAACCTGGACCAATTCAAACTGTTATTAGTTGTTTTTTTTATTATTCAATTTGCATTGCCTCACATTTCTTAATTCTCATTTTGTTCATTTATATTTTAATTTTATTTTGTGTTGAAAACAAAAATAAAGACATTTAAAAATATTTTTTTTAAAGAAATCTTTTCTTGCCCAGACTCCGCATCCAGTGCCCCCCAGGCAAATTGAGTTTGAGACCCCTGATTTAAACAGTAAAAACACGGTATATTTCACATTAAAATGCTGGTGAATGAGTTTTCATTTTTTCCTTTAAAATCTACTTTTTTTTTTTTTTTTTTTTTTTACTGTGTAGATAAAAAAAAAAAAATTTCAATAATCAAATGCATAATTTATAATATTTGCTGTTTCAAGCGGCCCTTTGATGGAAGCCATTGCTGCGATATGGACCTCAATGAAAAGCAGCTGTCGTAGGTTACTGGAAGTCCGAAACACAAACACATATTTTTCTATCGTCAACACATTTTAGCCAATAGCATTTAAAAATAGATTCTCATTTCATCATCGACCAACTGTAATGATTCTTACAGGCAATTTAGACGCTTCTTTGTTTGTTTTTGTTTATTCAAAATAAACCAATAAGGAAGGTTTTATGATATTTGAGCGGCTTTTCAAACTTCCATCCATCCATTTCCTACCACTTGTCCCTTTTTGGGTCGCGGGGGGTGCTGGAGCCTATCTCAGCTGCATTTGCTACACCCTGGATTTATTATAGCCAAAATTACGTACATAGTACACCATATTTACTGTATAATCCTTCATATAATACATTACTTAAATTTGTTTTCATGTTAAAAACATGTTTTCATGGGGGGAAAAAAGAAGGAAAAAACGTTTTTTGAAGGTGTGGCGGCAGTAATATTGTCATAAAATAAATTTGTAGGATAAAGGTAAAAACAGAGGTTCAAAGAGACACACACAACGCAATTAGACGTTATTGTCTGTAGTACTGTCAAAATAATTAGGGTAGTTTACAATTGCTTAAACAGGAAATGCATTAATTAACTTAAAAAATGTTTTAACTTTCTCTCATCACTTTTGCAGGATGTCAAAGGCGACCAGCTGTATTGATTCTTACAGGCAATTTAGACACTCGTTTGTTTGTTGTTATTTTTTCAAAATAAAACTATGAGGAAAGTTATATGATATTCGAGAAACTTCATTTTTTTTGTGTGTGCAAATAATCATAAAATTAGAATTTAATGGCAGCAACACATTGCAAAAAAGTTGTCACAGGGAAATTGTTACTACTGTGTTACATGGCCTGTCCTTTTAACAACACACAGTAAAGGTTTGGGAAATGAGGAGACCAATTTTTTTTAAGCGGCGTTTCCGGGTGTTGTTGATAAATGGCTATGGTTTTGCATAGTAGAGTTTTAACTTGCACTTACAGATGTTGGGAGATGGGGTTTGGGGGGGGTGTGTGTGTTTTTGGGTAGCGGGGAGGTGTATATATTTTCAAGTATTTCCGGCGTTTCCGGGTGTTGTTGATAAATGGCTATGGTTTTGCATAGTAGAGTTTTAACTTGCACTTACAGATGTTGGGAGATGGGGTTGGGGGGGGGGGGGGGGGGGGTTGGGTAGCGGGGAGGTGTATATATTTTCAAGTATTTCCTATATATATATATATATGTATATATGTATATATGTCCTGGATGAACTGAAATCATTTTTTCCAATCATTTTGGAACTTGTAAGCGTACTTCTTCTTCTTCTTACTCGTTCTCGCCTTGTCTCTTTTTTGTTCTTCTGCTTCGTCTCTGTTATCTTTTTGGACATTACTACTTGCCGTAGTTGTGAAGCAATGCATGATGGGAATCCGGATGTTGTGTGTCAGTGTTTTAACGTGCCGGCTGGAATAAACACACGCTGAGAAATAGCTCCGTGCTTGCCTACTTTATGGGTTATAGACAAACCTATGGATAAAGGAGTCATATATACTAGTCTCCTTTTCAGGTGAAAGAGGACGCTAAAAGGGGGGGGCCTTTAAGGCACAGCCCCAATATTGTTGTTCGGGTGGAAATCGGGGGAAAATTTGGGAGAATGGAGGGGCACTGAAATTCGGGAGTCTCCCGGGAAAATCAGGAGGGTTGGCGTGTATGCTGTAGTTACTGACAGTGGTTTTTTGAAGTGTTCCTGAGCCCATGTGGTGATATCCTTTACACACTGGTGTCTCTTTTTGATACAGTACCGCCTGAGGGATCCAAGGTCACGGGCATTCAATGTTGATTTTCAGACTTGCTGCTTACGTGCAGTGATTTCTTCAGATTCTGTGATGATATTATGGACCGCAGATGGTGAAATCTTTGCAATAGTTAGTGGAGAAATGTTCTTAAACTGTTGGACAATTTGCTCAGGCATTTGTTCACAAAGTGGTGACCCTCACCCACATCCTTGTTTTTGAATGACTGAGCATTTCATGGAAGCTGCTTTTATACGCAATCACGGCCCCCACCTGTTCCCAATTAGCCTGTTCACCTGTGGAATATTCCATATAAGTGTTTGATGAGCATTCCTCAACTTTCTCTGTCTTTTTTGCCAGTTGTGACAGATTTTTTGAACCGTGTTGCAGGCAACACATTTTAAATTAGCTAATATTTGCAAAAAAATATATATTTTCTCAGTTCGAACATTAAGTATCTTGTCTTTGCAGTCTATTTAATTGAATTATAGGTTGAAAAAGATTGTATCTTGTTTTTATTTACTATATACACAACATCCCAACTTCACTGGTTTTGGGGTTTCGTAATTATTGACTATGATTAAAACCACAAGTAATTCGGTGTTAATATTCGAGTGGTCGCGGGCTCCACTGTAGTGGGGAAAGTCGGGGGCCCCTGAGGTCAAATAGGTTAAGAACCCCTGCTCTGAAGTATATCCCACTACGAGACGATGTGCTTTTCTTCAATTCAATTCACGTTTTCCCGCGACGAACCACGGCTCGCCAAGTGGCGGCGGCCCTCGTGCGGCCTCCGACCAGCACGATGACTCTACACAGTCGCCAACTACAAACCCCGTTTCCATATGAGTTAGGAAATTGTATTACATGTAAATATAAACGTAATACAATGATTTGCAAATCATTTTCAACCCATATTCAGTTGAATATGCTACAAAGACAACATATTTGATGTTAAAACTTCAGCATCTACATGCTGCCGCTAGGTGACATCATACGCAAATACGGTGTTAGCTTTCACTGTTATGCTGATGACACCCAACTCTACATGCCCCTAAAGCTGACCAACACGCCGGATTGTAGTCAGCTGGAGGCGTGTCTTAATGAAATTAAACAATGGATGTCCGCTAACTTTTTGCAACTCAACGCCAAAAAAATGGAAATGCTGATTATCGGTCCTGCTAGACACCGACCTCTATTTAATAATACAACTCTAACATTTGACAACCAAACAATTAAACAAGGCGACACGGTAAAGAATCTGGGTATTATCTTCGACCCAACTCTCTCCTTTGAGGCACACATTAAAAGCGTTACTAAAACGGCCTTCTTTCATCTCCGTAATATCGCTAAAATTCGCTCCATTCTGTCCACTAAAGACGCTGAGATCATTATCCATGCGTTTGTTACGTCTCGCCTCGACTACTGTAACGTATTATTTTCGGGTCTCCCCATGTCTAGCATTAAAAGATTACAGTTGGTACAAAATGCGGCTGCTAGACTTTTGACAAGAACAAGAAAGTTTGATCACATTACGCCTGTACTGGCTCACCTGCACTGGCTTCCTGTGCACTTAAGATGTGACTTTAAGGTTTTACTACTTACGTATAAAATACTACACGGTCTAGCTCCATCCTATCTTGCCCATTGTATTGTACCATATGTCCCGGCAAGAAATCTGCGTTCAAAGGACTCCGGCTTATTAGTGATTCCCAAAGCCCAAAAAAAGTCTGCGGGCTATAGAGCGTTTTCATTTCGGGCTCCAGTACTCTGGAATGCCCTCCCGGTAACAGTTCGAGATGCCACCTCAGTAGAAGCATTTAAGTCTCACCTTAAAACTAATTTGTATACTCTAGCCTTTAAATAGACTCCCTTTTTAGACCAGTTGATCTGCCGTTTCTTTTCTTTTTCTTCTATGTCCCACTCTCCCTTGTGGAGGGGGTCCGGTCCGATCCGGTGGCCATGTACTGCTCGCCTGTGTATCGGCTGGGGACATCTCTGCGCTGCTGATCCGCCTCCGCTTGGGATGGTTTCCTGCTGGCTCCGCTGTGAACGGGACTCTCGCTGCTGTGTTGGATCCATTATGGATTGAACTTTCACAGTATCATGTTGAACTTTCACAGTATCATGTTAGACCCGCTCGACATCCATTGCTTTCCTCCTCTCCAAGGTTCTCATAGTCATTATTGTCACCGACGTCCCACTGGGTGTGAGTTTTCCTTGCCCTTATGTGGACCTACCGAGGATGTCGTAGTGGTTTGTGCAGCCCTTTGAGACACTAGTGATTTAGGGCTATATAAGTAAACATTGATTGATTGATTGAAAACTGATAAACATTTTTTTTGTGTGCAAATAATCATTAACTTTAGAATTTGATGCCAGCAACACGTGACAATGAAGATGGGAAAGGTGGCAAAAAATACTGATAAAGTCGAGGAATGCTCATCAAACACTTATTTGGAACATCCCACAGGTGTGCAGGCTAATTGGGAACAGGTGGGTGCCATGATTGGGTATAAAAGCAGCTTCCATTAAATGCTAAGTAATTCACAAACAAGGATGGGGTGAGGGTCACCAATTTGTAAGCAAATGGTCAAACAGTTTTAGAACAACATTTCTCAACGAGCTATTGCAAGGAATTTAGGGATTTTACCATCTACGGTCCGTAAAATCATCAAAAGGTTCAGAGAATCTGGAAAAATCACTACATTTAAGCAATGATATTACGGACCTTTGATCCCTCAGGCGGTACTGCATCAAAAAGCGACATCAGTGTGTAAAGGATAGCACCACATGGGCTCAGGAACACTTCATAAAAACGCTGTCAGTAACTACAGTTGGTCGCTACATCTGTAAGTGCAAGTTAAAACTCTACTATGCAAAGCGAAAGCCATTTATCAACAACACCCAGGAACGCCGCCGGCTTTGCTGGGCCCGAGCTCATCTAAGATGGACTCTTGCAAAGTTGAAAAGTGTTCTGTGGTCTGACGAGTCCACATTTCAAATTATATTTTGAAACTGTAGACGTCGTGTCCTTCAGAACAAAGAGGAAAATAACCATCCGGATTATTATAGGCGCAAAGTTCAAAAGCCAGCATCTGTGATGGTATGGGAGTGTATTAGTTGTCAAGGCATGGGTAATTTACACATCTGTGAAGGCACCATTAATGCTGAACGGTACATACAGGTTTTTGAGCTACAAATGTTGTCATCCAAGCAACGTTATCATGGACGCCCCTGCTTATTTCAGCATGACAATGCCAAGCCACGTGTTACAACAGCGTGGCTTCGTAGTAAAAGAGTGCGGGTACTTCCCTTGCCCGCCTGCAGTCCAGACCTGTCTCCCATCGAAAATGTGTGGCGCATTATGAAGCGTAAAGTACGACAGCGAAGACCCCGGACTGTTGAACAACTGAAGCTCTACATAAAACAAAAATGGGACAGAATTCCAATTTCAAAGCTTCCTCAATTAGTTTCCTCAGTTCCCAAACGATTATTGAGTGTTGTTAAAAGAAAAGGTGATGTAACACAGTGGTGAACATGCCCTTTCCCAACTACTTTGGCACGTGTTACAGCCATGAAATTCCAAGTTAATTATTATTTGCAAAAAAATAAGGTTTATGAGTTCGAACATCAAATATTTAGTCTTTGTAGTGCATTCAATTGAATATGGGTTGAAAATGATTTGCAAATCATTGTATTCCGTTTCTATTTACATCTAACACAATTTCCCAACTCATATGGAAACGGGGTTTGTATTTCCACAATTATTGCGTGTGGCGACATTTCTACGACGATTGAGAAGGTTGAGAAAAAGACAAAAAAAAAAAAAAAACACGAGGCGCAAAACTTTGCAGTCCGCTGGCGTGGAACGTCGCATGAAAATGTCGGTGAGGGGTCCGGGTACGAGTTCATCTTTACGCCTGGGGTCACGATGACGAACCAGGAAGTGGAAGGACGGCGGCATTTAAACATGGGTGACGAATGCAATGGAAGGGAGCTGACAATAGGGGGAATCACATCCATTAACAGGATCTGGTTGCCATGACTACAGATGGATGTAGTCATGGCATGGCGTGTGTGCGCCCCCCCCCCCCCCTTCCTCACCCCCTACTGCCAACACACACACACATTGATTGCATCCAAGAAATGACAAAATATGTAATGTGTGTGTGTGTGTGTGTACCAAAGATGCTGACGTGACGTGGACGGTGTGTTCGCGGGTCTTGCAGCAGCGTCGCCACCGGCTGTGGTGAGAAGTAGGCCGCAGCTCTGGCCCGCTGGAGTGCCCGTGCACGGCCTCATCCCTCACGCAAGCATGCTCCTGCAGGGGGAAGGAAAAGGAGCAGACCGCGGTGGGGCCCGACGCTTCTCAGGTCCTGTCGTACGGCCGCGAGTTCCCGGTGTCCCTGAATGCAGCACACGTCCAGCCTCACGCGCATCCTTTCTCCAGCTTCTGCCAGGCGTCCTTTTTTCGTGGCCGAGAAAAGGGCATCGCCGAACAAAAAAAAGGCACCCCAAAAAAATTACAAAAAAAAAATAAAAAAAATCTTGGTATAGCGTCCCCCCCCAAAAAAAAAGAAAAAAAAAAAAGAGGAGGGAGGGAGGGAGGGGGGTGTCAATTACGCAATGCCTACCATTGATAATGGGAGAAAGATGTGATGTAATTTACTGGCACTCTTGTGCTCCGAGAGACGCCGAAGAGGAGCGAGCCTCCTTCCCCCGCGTGACGATCCAGAGTGGCACCATGTTGAGGAGGCTGGCAATGGGATAAGGCACGTCCGAACATGCTGCTTCTTCTCCGGCTCCTTCCCAAATGTGTCCCCCGACGGTGCGTTTGTGAGCCACTCGGATGCGTGTCCTACATTTAGAGCGCACTTGGTCATGGTAGGTGGTTCTCTTGCCTCCTATTCATCGCTTCTTCCTTTTTTTTTTCTTTTTTTTTTTTGTGCCTGTCCCTCTTCTACACTCCCCCTTCCATTAAAGAGACACTGCAATACTACAAGCTCTGACGACACCTTCGGTTTACGGCTGTTCAAATATTTTACTTTCACTACGCGGTCATTAGGTGCAACTGTCTCCGGCCATGATGTTGTAGATCAGGGATGGCAAAAGTACGGCCCGCGAACAGGTTTTACCCAGACTTGCCAACCTTGAGACCTCCGATTTTGGGAGGTGGGGGGCGTGGTCGGGGGTGGGGTGGGGCGTGGTCGGCGGGGGGCGTGGTTAAGAGGGGAGGAGTATACTTACAGCTGAATTCACCAAGTCAAGTCCATCCATGGCTTCACGGTGGAAGAGGGGTTAGTGTGTCTGCCTCACAATACGAAGGTCCTGCAGTCCTGGGTTCAATTCCAGGCTGAGGATCTTTCTTTGTGGAGTTTGCATGTTCTCCCCATGAATGCGTGGGTTCCCTCTGGGTACTCCGGCTTCCTCCCACTTCCAAAGACATGCACCTGGGGATAGGTTGATTGGCAACACTAAATTGGCCCTAGTGTGTGAATGTGAGTGTGAATGTTGTCCGTCTATCTGTGTTGGCCCTGCGATGAGGTGGCGACTTGTCCAGGGTGTACCCCGCCTTCCGCCCGATTGTAGCTGAGATAGGCGCCAGCGCCCCCCGCGACCCCAAAAGGGAATAAGCAGTAGAAAATGGATGGATGGAAGTCCATCCATCCATTTTCTAGCGCAGGGGTCGGGAACCTTTTTGGCTGAGAGCCAAAAAGCCAAATATTTTAAAATATATTTCCGTAAGAGCCATATAATATCTTTTTTTAACACTGAAAACAACTAAACACATGCATTTTTAAGTAAGGCCAACATTTCTGTCTCTTATTCTTTGTAATAACATTGTTATTCTGAAGCTAACTGTGGAGGGGGGCGTGGCCTGCGGGGCTGCAGCGACAGGTGCGTAGATGGCCCACCTGGGCCTTGTTATCTAATCACCTGTCCCTCTGTTATAAGCAGCAGCCAGGAGGAGAGACTCGATTGGCGCTGGAATTACTATTGCTGGAAAGCAACGAAGAGACTTATTGAAAAATAAAACAATATTGTAACCCTGAAACAAGCGAAGCGAATTATATTTATATAGCGCTTTTCTCTAGTGACTCAAAGCGCTTTACAAAGTGATACCCAATATCTAAGTTACGTTTAAACCACTGTGGGTGGCACCGGGAGCAGGTGGGTAAAGTGTCTTGCCCAAGGACACAACAGCAGTGACAAGGATGGCGGAAGCGGGAATCGAACCTGCAACCATCAGGTTGCTGGCACGGCCACTCTACCAACCGAGCTATACCACCCCAGGCTCTCATGTCGGTGCTTGGGGGTCTGAAGAACCCCCTGAAGTCAAGTATTTCATCTATATCTATATCTATATATATATATATATATATCTATATATATATATCTATATATCTATATATCTATATATCTATATATATATATATATATATATATATATATATATATATATATATATATATATATATATATATATATATATACATATACACATACACACACACACACACACACCGTATTTCCTTGAATTGTCGCCGGGGCGCTAATTAATTTAAAACCTCTTCTCACTCTTACCGCTTACCAAAGGCATGCGGTAAAAGTAAGCATGCGCTAATTACTTTAAAGCCTCTTCTCACTCCGGCACTTATCAAAGGCATGCAGTAAAAATTTGAGTGTGATGTAAGCTTGGACCTTAAATCCTACTGAATAGCTCTTAATCTTCTTCATTTTATGCGGTTTCAAATTACCGGTATTGAAATTAGCCTCCTCTGTTTTGAAAAAGATGACAGGGGAAGTGTCACTTGTGACGTCACAAGTTTGACCAGGCGGTAATACTAAGCATGCGCTAATTATTTTGCGAAGCGAGTTTGACCCAGCAGTAATTCAAGGCAGGCGCATACTATATGCCCTGCGGCAATTCAAGGAAATACGATATATATATATATATATATATATAAGAAATATTTGAATTTCATTGTTAATTTATTTACACATATACACACACATAACACTCATCTATTCATTGTTGAGTTAAGGGTTGAATTTTCCATCCTTGTTCCATTCTATGTCACTATTTTTCTAACCATATGCATGTACACTAGATGGCAGTATTGTCCTGTTTAAGAGTGTCACAACATTGCTGTTTACGGCAGACAAACTGCTTTACGGTGGACGAAACGTGACTGCTGTGGTTTTCGGTTGTTGCCGCGCTGGGAGGAAGTTAATGAAACTGCCTAACAATAAACCCGCATAAGAAACCAAGAACTCGCGCTCGATCATTCTACAGTTATAACGTCATTGGGCAGGCACGCTGTTTATATTGTGGGAAAGCGGACGTGAAAACAGGCTGTCGACACGTTGCTCAGGTCCGCATGGAGCTGGAGGGGGCGTGGCCTGAATTTTGGGAGAAAATTTGTCCTGGGAGGTTTTCGGGAGAGGCACTGAATTTCGGGAGTCTCCCGGAAAATCCGGGAGGGTTGGCAAGTAGGGCGGGATGAGTTTGCGACGTATAAAAATTAACCTGAAATATTTGAATGTTCTAAATGTAGCAATCATCATGGGAACCTATGGCTCTCGAGCCAGATGTGGCTCTTTTGATGACTGCATCTGGCTCTCAGATAAATCTTAGCTCACATTGCTTAACACGATAAGTAATGATTTTTTCCGCTGGTAATCACAGTGTTAAAAATGACATTCAAAATATAAAACATTCTCATGCGTTTGAATTAGAGAGGTCCGATAATATCGGATTGCAGATATTATCAGTCGATAAATGCTTCGAAATGAAAAATCGTAAATTATTGGTATCTGTTTCAAAAAGTAAAATAAAAAACTTTTTAAAACGCCGCTGTACGGAGTGGTACACGGGCGTAGGGAGAAGTACTTAAAGGCACTGCCTTTGCGTGCCGGCCCAATCACATAATATCTGCGGCTTTTCACACACACAAGTGAATGCAAAGCATACTTGGTCAACAGCCGTACAGGTCACACTGAAGGTGGCTGTATAAACAACTTCAACATTGTTACAAGTATGCGCCACACTGTGAACCCACACCAAACAAGAATGACAAACATATTTCGGGAGAACATCCGCACCGTAACACAACAGAACAAATACCCAGATGTTCTAGAGCAAGACACTTCACCCTTGCTCCTGATGGGTGCTGGTTAGCGCTTTGCATGGCAGCTCCGTCCATCAGTGTGTGAATGTGTGTGTGAATGGGTTAATGTGGAAGTAGTGTCAAAGTGCTTTAAATACCTTGAAGGTAGAAAAGCGCTATACAAGTACAAAACTTTTGCCATTCAACCCCTTGCAGCACTAACTCTTCTGGGATGCTACGACGTGTCTTATTTGCACAGAGAAAGTTCATTTTGTTCATTTATATTTTGATTTTATTTTGTGTTGAAAATAAAAATAAAGACATTTAAAAATATATTTTTGGAGAAATCTTTTCTTTCGGCCCATCCTCACCCACACTCTGCATCCAGTGGCCCCCAGGTAAAGTGACTTTGAGACCCCTGCTTTTTATATAAGGGGTATTTTTTCAGTAGGTTAAATTAGATCCCTAAAAACAGCAAAGTTCCTGACATATAATAAATCTTTGACTAGGGTTTTTGTATTAGATCCCCCAAAAGAGCAGTTTCTGATATATAAAATACCTTTGACTAGTGTTTTTGAATTACATCCCTACAAATACCAAAGTTCCTGACATATAAAAGATCTTTGACTGGTTAGCAATCATCCTTTGCCTGTTCCACCGTTGAGGACTTGGATTGTTATTTTCCCATAACAGGGCCCACAAGGATGTGGGGGCGCCTTCTTCCGCCATGGCGGCAGTCGTGGTGGTTCGTACATCTACCGTCTTCCGCCTGCTCCAAGGTCTTCACCGTATCCCTGACTAGGGGGCAGTCAGGTACTAGGCCTTTGCCAAGGGCCACCTGGGGTTACAGTAGTAAAGGGGTTAACCCAGGGGTAGGGAACCTATGGCTCTAGAGCCAGATGTGGCTCTTTTGATGACTGCATCCGGCTCTCAGGTAAATTTGAGCTGACTTTGCTTAACACGATGAATAACGAATAATTCCACTTGTAATCAGTGTTAAAAATGATGTTCAAAATATAAAACATCATCGTGCATTTTTAATCCATCCATCCGTTTTCTACCGCACCTGTTCAAGAAGTTGCGTTGATGGTAAGAAGTTATTTATTTATTATTGGTTAGTGTGGGGCTTGCCCTCCTGGGGGTTCTTCAGACCACCAAGAACCGACATGAGACCCTGTTTCAGGGTTACAGTATTGTTTAATTTTTCAATAAGTCTCTCAGTTGGTTTCCAGCAATTGTTTTTTTCTCTTTCGTTCTGGCTCGCGCTCTGGCTCCAGCACCAACCCCGTCTCTCCTCCTGGCTGCTGCTTATAACATAGCGACAGGTGATTAGGTAACAAGGCCCATGTGGGCCGTCTACGCACCTGTCGCTGATTTCGAGGCCGGTCCTGGCAACACCCCGCTTCGCTGCAGGCCCGCAGGCCACGCCCCCTCCACAGTTAGGTTCAGAATAACAATGTTATTACAAAGAATAAGAGACCTATTATAGTCTAAAAATGTTAGTCTTACTCACAAATGCACGCATTTAGTTGTGTTCAGGGTTAAAAAAATATTTTACGGCTCTTACGGAAATACATTTTAAAATATTTGGCTTCTTGGCTTTCTCAGCCAAAAAGGTTCCCGACCCCTGGGTTAACCTCTTAGTGCCCCGAGACCCGCATAGAGGAGCCTCCACTGCCGAATGCACTTCAATGTCATACCCAGGACACAATTTTTTTGGAGCAATACATTTATAGCAGTACTTTGGATACACTATATTGCCAAAAGTATTTGGCCACTTTCCTTAAATCACATATGAGCTTGAAGTGCCATTCCATTCCTGACCCCATAGGGTTCAATATGATGTGGGTCCAACTTTTGCAGCTATCACAGCTTCAACTATTCTGGGAAGGCTGTCCACAAGGTTAAATAAATGGGCTGTACTTGTATAGCGCTTTTCTACCTTCAAGGTACTCAAAGCGCTTTGACACTACTTCCACATTTACCCATTCACACACACATTCACACACTGATGGAGGGAGCTGCCATGCAAGGCGCTAACCAGCACCCATCAGGAGCAAGGGTGAAGTGTCTTGCTCAGGACACAACGGACGTGAGGAGGTTGGTACTAGGTGGGAATTGAACCAGGGACCCTCGGGTTGCGCACGGGCACTCTCCCCACTGCGCCACGCCGTCCCGGTTGGTTGCGGAGTGTGTTCATTGGAATTTTCCTCCGTTTTTCCAAAAGTACATTGGTGAGGTTTCCGTTGTAATTCTTCCCGGATTAGTTCTATCAGGTGCAGGTCAGGACTCTGTGCAGGCCAGTCAAGTTCGTCCACACCAGACTCTGTTATCCATGTCTTTATGGACCTTGCTTTGTGCACTGGTGCACAGTCATATTGGAAGAGGAATGGGCCTGATGCAAACTGTTCCCACAAGGTTGGGAGCATGCAATTGTCCAAAATGTTTTGGTATTCTGGAGCATTCAAAGTTTGTTTCACTGCAAGTAAGGGGCCAGGTTTTCCGGGACATTTTTTCCCCATTCGAAATGAATCGTCTGTTTTTCAAACTTCCACAATCCTCACATTTTTAACCGATTCAAATCATTCCACCTTCAACACATTCCACTCATACTGGACATTCTACCTATAATCTTTCCAGGTTAAAAAAAATAATAATCCAGGATTTCCCAGAACTCCCCTTTTTTCTGGCGACTACTCTTTCCACATTTTTCAACTCACTTCAACCATTCCCCCGTCAACAAATTCCTGTTAATCAGGACAAAAAACAAAGTTGTTTTTTGAACTGAAAAACCTCCCGGTTTTCCTGAAATTCCATAATACTGTTTCTCAATTTAAATGTTACTACATCATCATTTTTCGATCGATTTGAAAAATTCCAACACCAACCATTTTAACTCATTTAGAACATTCAAGTCTTTTACTAATTTTCCCAAAAAATCCTGCTTTTCCCGAAACTCCCAAATTTTCATGAAATTCCCATTGAAACAAATGGGACATTTTTCAAAGTTGCTCTTCTTCAACAATTAGTCATTTTGAAGTTCAACTTCAGCATTGGAGCATTCACGCGCAAATCCTTTAGGAATTGCCTCATCTAGTATTATTATTGATATAGAATTTTTTAAATTTGTTTAAATCTTATCAAATTATCGAGATTGTGTTTAAATTTGTCAAATCATTTCACTTTTGTTTTTTCCCCATTGTGTTTGTTTTAAATTTGCAAGATAATTGTACTTGTAATTTTTTTTAATGTTTATTTAAAATCTGTCAGATATTATTCTAATATAAATTTACATTAGTTTGAAATTGTCAGATATTTTTTTTTCGATTTTTAAAATTTCACTTAAAATTTAAATCTGCCAGATAATTGTATTTGTGATTTTTTTTAAACGTTTATTTAACATGAGTCATGTATCTTTTCCAGATGAATTTACATTACTTAAAATTTGTCAGATGTTATTTTTGTAGATTTTTTAAAAATCACTTAAATTGACATTTTTCAGATTCTGAGGTGGATTTAGATACATTTAAATATTATCTTTAAATCTGTAAATGTGTCCAATTTTACTCTTATATTTAGATTATTTACATCTTTCAGAGTATTTAATTTGATGCTATAATAGAATTATGTAAGAGGAGAACTACTTTTTAAGATCCAATATTGTAGAACAACGCAGAAACGAATGAGTATAACATTAGCAGGGGTTAAAATATGGAACTGTTTAAAGGATGAAATAAAACACAGCACCAACATAAACCAGTTTAAAAAGCTTTTTAAATCATTTATCATTAGTAAATATAAGAAAGAAGAGCAAACATTGTTTTAGAAAGACAATAATATATATGTATATAAATACAATTTATGATTTCATAATTATACATATAGGTTATATTAAAATGTATATATCACCACTTTATATGGAATTTAAATGAATTGTGTATGTATGATGTATGTATATATATATATATGTGTGTGTATGTATATATGTATATATGTGTGTATGTGTGTGTATATATAAATATATATAAGTGTACAAATGTATATGTTTGATTTAAATGTTAAACTGTGTATATGAGACGTGTGCTACATATATGTTGCTTATATATTGTTTAAAAAAAAAAAGTCATATAAGTGAAGCATGTTTTAGATTTTATATATTTTGAACCTTGTTCTTGTTGTGATGGGGTAGGTTTATATAAGCGTTGCTTCAACCTACACCCTTTCGGCTCAATCATTGCTCAAATGAGTGTTTTTTGTTTTTGTTTTTTCTTTTCTTGTTGTTGTTCTTTGTTTTATGTGAAGATTGCCGAAATAAAATACATTTGTTTTATGTGAAGATTGCCGAAATAAAATACATTGATTGATTGATTGATGTTTAATTCAACTTAAATTATTATTATTTTTTTGCAATTAAATTTGTTTAAATTTGAAAAAATAAAGTTTCTTCACGTCAGGCCAACCTAAACCAGCAAATAGGGGGTTCCAGGTTCAATTCTGCTTCTGCCATCTTAGTCACTGCCGTTGTGTCCTTGGGCAAGACACTTTACCCACCTGCGCCCAGCGCCACCTACGCTGGTTTAAATGTAGCCTAAAGATGTAGATAACGGGTTTCACTATTTAAAGCGCTTTGAGTCTCTAAAGAAAAGCGCTATAAATCATTAAAACTGTCAATTTTTTTTTCATCATTTCATTTTACCAGATTGAAAAAAAAAATTAATTAGTTTAATGTTTTTCAGTTTTGTTTTTCAGATTAATTTAATGTTATTCAGTTTTGTTATGTGTCATTCAGATTAATTTGACGTATTTCAAATACTTTTCATATAACTGTATTTTATTTTATTGGCGGGGTGTACCCCGCCTTCCGCCCGATTGTAGCTGAGATAGGCGCCAGCGCCCCCCGCGACCCCGAAAGGGAATAAGCGGTAGAAAATGGATGGATGGATGGTGGGGTGGCACATGCATGGGTCAAAGAAGGTTTTGGTGAGAATCTGGATAAAGTTGCATACACAATAATACATTAGTGTTGGGAGTCACGATGGAACATGAATGGGCCTGTCCTCTGTCCACCACACGTGTGTTCATCGTCCTTCATGAACCAGGAAGTAGTCAGAAACAAACTAAAGCGTTGTTATCTGATAAATCGATCATAAAGTAATTTCACAGCATCACATAACAGGCCTTTTAGTGTCCAACTGTAATGAACTTTAATCTTTGTTTTGGACCGGCGTTTACCACACAACATCACGTAGCACATCTTAATTAAAGGAGAACTGCACTTTTTGGGGAATTGTGCCTATCATTCACAATCCTTATGTAAGACAAGAATACATATTTTTTTCTTTTTTATGCATTCTAGCTAGTAAATAAATGCGATTAAAAGTCCACTTACGATGGAGCCTATAGCAGTCGCTCTATCCTGCCTATAAAAGCCCTTAAAAAAACATACAAACACCTCCTTTAGTTTTATATGCACGCTTGTAATGTAATAACAGGCACATTCATTTAATATTTACATACTTTGCTCATTTTATGCATTTAAAAAAGCATTACAACATTCCCTTTTTTTAACAATATCACTGATGATTACTCACTGCAGACTTCGTGAGAGCCAACAAACATAATAAAATATTACTTACTGTATGATGTCTGCTGTCATTAGGATGCCGACTGGTAGAATCTTATTATATTCCTGTTTAGACGAAGAACGACTCACAACCCTTACGAAGAAAAGGCAGGTGGAATCAAGCATCATTTCGTGTCGTTTGTCATTTCCGGGTTTAAATTTGTTGTAAAAGTGTACCAACTTGTAGAACTACGTCGTCATCCTTCTACTATCCAGGTGAGAGGCATGATTTATGATCTATTTCCAAGGAGCAGGGAAGCGAGGAAACAGCTGACCAGTCGATGTTGTAAACCTAGCAGCATAAACTGGTGATCACTTTGCCGCTATAAATAGTTAGTCTGCGTTAGCGCTTATAATAACAATATCACTAATACTTGGTTAATATTCAAGTCGCGAAAAGTATTGTTGGCGGTTTTTGGATGGGTATTTCTCGGATTTTATGGACAAAATAGTGGAGTTTATTGGCTCCACTGTAAGCCTTTTATTTACGAGTTAGAATGCATTAAAAAAAACAAAAACGTCATGTCTTTCGTAATGATTGTGAACGATAGGCAAAATTCATAAAAAAGTGCAGTTTTTCTTCAAGAGCCAATGTTTATGGATTCATTTATTTGGGTTTTATGGGCGGAAGACAGGACATCCCATTGTAAGAAGACTTTTATTTACATTTATTTAAAAGTTAGCGCTTATAATAACACTATCAGTAATACTTGGTTAATATTCAAGTCACAATATGTAAATCGGGTATTGTTGGCGGTTTTTGGATGGGTATTTATAGGATTTTATGGACAAAATAGAGGAGTTTATTGGCCAACTTTTATTTACAAGTTAGAATGCATTAAAAAAATAAAAAAATTCATCCGTTATGTCTTCCGTAATGATTGTGAACGATAGGCAAAATTCTCCCAAAGTGCAGTTTTCCTTTAAGAGACAATTTTTATTGACTCATTTATTTGGGTTTTATGGGCGGAAGACAGGACATCCCATTGTTTCTATTGTAAGAAGTCTTTTATTTACATTTATTTAAAAGTTAGAACGCATAAAAATAAAATCCATCCGTCGTCATGACCTTCATAATGATTGTGTACAATAGGCAAAATATTTATAAATGGTTGATTTATATAGGCTAGTAAGGTAAAGTGTTGTACCTGACAAGTTTTGGCTAGTAGCTAGTAGCCGAAACTTGTCAGGTACAACACTTTACCTTACTAGCCTATATAAATCAACCATTTATAAATACACGTCAGTAGGCTAAATGAACCTCTTCAACATAGAGAGGCAAAATACCCCCAAAAATTGCAGTTCCCCTTAAAATGTATATAACATGTTATGACTGTACATATCTGTTTGAGCACAATATACTGATAAAATAAGTGTAATCTGTAATAGTGAATTGTAATCCACAAGGGCCATTTTTTTAATGTGGCATCGACAAAACTGGAGTGTTAATACTGCAGGGAAGCTGTAATATGAGTTTTAGCGAATATTGTTGACTTAGTTGATAGCAGGGAGAGAAAATCCTGGTTAGAGGTCAGCATTTGTAAATGTGTCGTTTGACTGTGTCCTGAAAAACACACAAAAACATGCAAACAAGAAAGAAAATAACTACAGGTTTAAATAATAATAGTATGTAGTTATTACAATACTTTACCTTTTCTTTTTCCGGGAGTGGAGGACGAGTGTTGTTATGATTACGATCAGTGTCAAGGCACCAATGACTGA
The DNA here is from genome assembly GCF_033978795.1 of Nerophis ophidion. NCBI lineage: Eukaryota > Metazoa > Chordata > Actinopteri > Syngnathiformes > Syngnathidae > Nerophis > Nerophis ophidion. Next base: position 3,770,440 of record NC_084627.1, read on the forward strand.
ACCAGCGACAATGCCGGCAATATTACCTATAGAAAAAAAAACAAGTTTATTTTACACCATACCAGGACGTGGGATCATTGCCTTAAAGAGATGCTACCTCAGTAGAAACATTTAAGTACAATCTTAAAACTCATTTGTATACTCTAGCCTTTAAATAGACCCCCTTTTTAGACCAGTTGATCTGCCGTTTATTTTCTTTTGTACTCTGCCCCTCTCCCACTTGTGAAAGGGGGGGGGGGGGGGGGGGGCACAGGTCTGGTGGCCACGGATGAAGTGCTGGCTGTCCAGAGTCGGGACCTGGGGAGGACCGCTCGCCAGTGCATCGGTTGGGGACATCTCTGCGCTTCTGACACGTCTCCGCTCGGGATGGTCTCCTATTGGTCCCACTACGGACTGGACTCTCACTATTATGTTAGATCCATCATGGACTGGACCCTTACACTATTATGCTAGATCCACTATTATGCTAGACTCTCACAATATTATGTTAGATCCACTATGGACTGGACTCTCACACCATTATGTTAGATCCACTATGGACTGGACTCTCACACTATTATCTTAGATCCGCTATGGACTGGACTCTCATAATATTATGTTAGATCCACTATGGACTGGACTCTCACACCATTATGTTAGATCCACTATGGACTGGACTCTCACACTATTATCTTAGATCCGCTATGGACTGGACTCTCACAATATTATGTTAGATCCGCTATGGACTGGACTCTCACAATATTATGTTAGATCCGCTATGGACTGGACTCTCACAATATTATGTTAGATCCACTATGGACTGGACTCTCACACTATTATCTTAGATCCACTATGGACTGGACTCTCACACTATTATGTTAGATTCACTATGGACTGGACTCTCACACTATTATGTTAGATTCACTATGGACTGGACTCTCACACTATTATGTTAGATCCACTATGGACTGGACTCTCACACTATTATGTTAGATTCACTACGGACTGGACTCTCACACTATTATGTTAGATCCACTATGGACTGGACTCTCACACCATTATGTTAGATCCACTATGGACTGGACTCTCACACTATTATCTTAGATCCGCTATGGACTGGACTCTCACAATATTATGTTAGATCCGCTATGGACTGGACTCTCACAATATTATGTTAGATCCACTATGGACTGGACTCTCACACTATTATCTTAGATCCACTATGGACTGGACTCTCACACTATTATGTTAGATTCACTATGGACTGGACTCTCACACTATTATGTTAGATTCACTATGGACTGGACTCTCACACTATTATGTTAGATCCACTATGGACTGGACTCTCACACTATTATGTTAGATCCACTATGGACTGGACTTTCACAATATTATGTTAGACCCACTCGACGTCCATTGCATCCGGTCTCCCCTTGGAGGGTGAGTGGGGGGATCACCCACATCTGGGGTCCTCTCCAAGGTTTCTCATAGTCATTCACATTGACATCCCACTGGGTTGTGAGTTTTTCCTTGCCCTTATGTGGGATATGAACCGAGGATGTCGTTGTGGCTCGTGCAGCCCTTTGAGACACTTGTGATTTAGGGCTATATAAGTAAACATTGATTGACAAAGGGAAACTGCCTTTTTAGGGAATTTTGCCTATCGTTCACAAACATTATGAGAGACATGACGATATATTATCATTTTTATTTTTTTTTGCAATTTAAATACTAAATACCCAATCAAAAGTTAGCTTACAGTGGAGCCTATGGGAACCGTGCAATTCCGCCAATGAAGCCTGTAAAAAACATTCAAACACCTCCATTAAGGTTTTATATACATGATTTAAGTATATATGTAATGTAGTAACGGGCACATTTATAATAAGATTGAATATTTACGTATTTTGATGATTTTAAGCATACGCAGCACATTAATTTAAAAACCCATCAAAACGTTGGCTATTTTTTCTTCTTCATGACTATTACAGACTTCAGACTTTAGAGGAGCAAACACATAATAAACAAATCACTTACTGTACAATATCTGCAGTCATTAAGATGCCGACTGACAGCGCACTAGTATTGATACAACTCTGATGAATAATAATAATAATAATGATGGATTAGATTTTATATCGCGCTTTTTTATTATTGGATACTCAAAGCGCTCACAGATAAGTGAGAACCCATCATTCATTCACACCTGGTGGTGGTAAGCTACATTTGTAGCCACAGCTGCCCTGGGGTAGACTGACAGAAACCTGCAACCCTCAGGTTTCTGGTAGGGCCACGCTACCCACTACGCCATACCGCCCCGTGATTATACATACATGTCCTTTAAAACTGACTTAAAAACAACGTTGCAAAATGGTTGTGTTTGTAAATTAAATGGTCCACATTGTTGGTTGGGAAATGACCAAAATTCAACGGCAAATCAACATCAGAACCCGACATTGATTTAGGTTTGAGTTGCTAAATGTCAGGACCCAATTTAACAAGTTTTCAACGTTGTTTTAATGTCTTGTCCCTGCTGGGCTATATTCCCATTTAGGTGAAGTGAAGTGAAGTGAAGTGAATTATATTTATATAGCACTTTTCTCTAGTGACTCAAAGCGCTTTACATAGTGAAACCCAATATCTAAGTTACATTTAAACCAGTGTGGGTGGCACTGGGAGCAGGTGGGTAAAGTGCCTTGCCCAAGGACACAACGGCAGTGACTAGGGTGGCGGAAGCGGGAATCGAACCTGCAACCCTCAAGTTGCTGGCACGGCCACTCTACCAACAGAGCTATGCCGCCACAGGTGAAGAATTTCTCATAATCCTTGCGAAGAAAAGGGGCCGGGGGGCGACCAAGCGTCTTTTCGTGTCAACCTTGCCAATTTCGGATCCTAAATGACTCCCAAAGTGTGCCAACTTGTCGCAATACCTACTCAGACGTATTTTGTCCAGGTGAGATGCATGATTAATGATCTAGAATATACTTACAGGAAGCTAGGAAGCAACAGACCACTCGATAATGTAAACATAAGGACACACGGAAGTGATCACGGCGCTGCTTTAAATAGTTTGTCTGCGTTAGCACTTATAATAATATCACTATGTAGAGGGGGGCGTAGCCTGCGGGCCTGCTGCAGAACAGTGTGTGCAAGAACCGGCCTCAAAGACAGCGGCAGGTGAGTGGATGGCCCAGGTGGGCTTTGTTATCTAATCCCCTGTCGCCTTTATTAGCAGCAGCCGGAACGAGAACCGTTGTTAGAGTTGGAGTGGGAGCCAGAGAGAGGGATAGACACGGACTCAGAAAAAGACAATTTGCTGGAAAGTAAAAGCCTGGCACTCTATAGTGATGAACCCTGAAATCCCGGCTCTCGTGGCAGTGTGTGGTGGTCTGAAGAACCCATGAGAGGGCAACCTCTACACACTAATTCTTGGTTAATATTTGAGTCACGGAATGTAAATAGGGTATTGTTGGTGGTTTTTGAATGGTTATTTATTGGATATGAGCAAATTAGAGGAGCTCATCGGCTCTACCGTAAGTGGACTTTTACTTACATTTATTTGCGAGGTAGAATGCATTAAAAAAAAAAATCCATCCGTCGTCCTGATAATGATTGTGAACGATAGCCAAAATTCCCCAAAAAGTGCAGTTCCCCTTTAAGAGCCAATGTTTATAGACTCATTGAGTCCTACTCAAGCTTACTTGATGGCATGCAGCTCGTGTCCCCTCCCGACCAACGTCCGTTCCCCTGGCAGGTGCGCTCGGACGATCCTTCCAGCGTGTAGCCGTCATCACAGGAAAGCCGCACTTTCGCCCCTTGCAAATAGGTAGTGCCTTCCTTTCTGCCGTTAGGTGGCGGTGCGAGCCAGCCGCAAGAAATAACTGCACATATTAAGGACACAAATATTGTCGCGAATATAAGACGGTATAAACAGTACGCATAGGTAAGGATACATCTTAACCGGGATCGCGAGATGTACGCATGCACTCACTGACTGACTTCATGACTTTTACCTGGCTTTAAGTCCTCCACCAGGGAAATGTGACTCAGGAACGATATTTTGGAGGCATTTCCCATTTTTGGATCACGACCAACCAGAATGTCATACCTACAAAAAAAGACAAACTGTAAACTACAGGATTATAAACAATTACGCCGTCCCTTTAAACACAAGTGGTGGTTAACGCGGATAATACAGTGGGGCAAAAAAGTATTTAGTCAGCCACCGATTGTGCAAGTTCTCCCACTTAAAATGATGACCGACGTCTGTAATTTTCATCATAGGTACACTTCAACTGTGAGAGACAGAATGTGAAAAAAAAAATCCAGGAATTCACATTGTAGGAATTTTAAAGAATTTATTTGTAAATTATGGTGGAAAATAAGTATTTGGTCAACCATTCAAAGCTCTCACTGATGGAAGGAGGTTTTGGCTCAAAATCTCACGATACATGGCCCCATTCATTCTTTCCTTAACACGGATCAATCGTCCTGTCCCCTTAGCAGAAAAACAGCCCCAAAGCATGATGTTTCCACCCCCATGCTTCACAGTAGGTTTGGTGTTCTTGGGATGCAACTCGGTATTCTTCTTCCTCCAAACACGACGAGTTGAGTTTATACCAAAAAGTTCTATTTTGGTTTCATCTGACCACATGACATTCTCCCAATCCTCTGCTGTATCATCCATGTATCCATTTTGGTATAAACTCAACTCATCGTGTTTGGAGGAAGAAGAATACTGAGTTGGATCCAAGAACACCACACCTACTGTGAAGCATGGGGGTGGAAACATCATGCTTTGGGGCTGTTTTTCTGCTAAGGGGACAGGACGATTGATCCGTGTTAAGGAAAGAATGAATGGGGCCATGTATCGTGAGATTTTGAGCCAAAACCTCCTTCCATCAGTGAGAGCTTTGAATGGTTGACCAAATACTAATTTTTCCACCATAATTTACAAATAAATTATTTAAAATTCCTACAATGTGAATTCCTGGATTTTTTTTTCACATTCTGTCTCTCACAGTTGAAGTGTACCTATGATGAAAATTACAGACGTCTGTCATCATTTTAAGTGGGAGAACTTGCACAATCGGTGGCTGACTAAATACTTTTTTGCCTCACTGTATCCTGCGTCCTCGTCACATCCTGACATTGTTGTTTTTTACGAGCAGAGGAGCATGTTCGGCAGCGCACAATCACAGAGTGCTTACAAGCGGACACAATGTGTAGACAGAAAAGGGAGAACGGACGCATTTTGGCTTGAAGTTATAACACTGAAAAGCACTCAGGAAGAGGTGCTTTAAGACCAGGATAGCTAGTTAGCGGCTAACATCCAGCCGCAGTGTTTTAGCTACTTCTAAATCACTAATCCTCGCCGACATGGCGACAAATAAAGTGAGTTTCTGACAAGTTCATTATCACTGCAGGAGGAGGAATAGCTACACATGCTTCACTACACAATGTAAACAAATGCCATCACCTGACATCCACCGTAATGATACCAAGAACAGGAGCGTATCTAGTTGATACTACTATAATTGTATCGATATGTTTCATCTTCACAAAATGTGAATTCCTGGATTTTTTTTTTCACATTCTGTCTCTCACAGTAGAAGTGTACCTATGATGAAAATTACAGACCTCTGTCATCATTTTAAGTGGGAGAACTTGCACAATCGGCGGCTGACTAAATACTTTTTTTGCCTGCCCCACTGTAAGTTCACTATGACCTACAATGTTTTCCCGGCTGCAAGACCATGCTTTGTTCTAGTACAGTGGTTCGCAAACTTTTATTCATCATGGAACCACCCTAGAACAACCTTGGCCTTCCAAGTACCAACATGATGAGCAACATTAAAATACAGTAGCGTAGTATAGAATAGAATGGATTTTATTGTCATTATATTTGAATATAAAGGGATTAAAGACTCCAATTTAAGGGGCGGTAGTGGGAACAAATATGGGGTGGAATAAATAACCCAAAAGGTAATTAAGGAAAGAATGAATGGGGCCATGTATCGTGAGATTTTGAGCCAAAACCTCCTTCCATCAGTGAGAGCTTTGAATGGTTGACCAAATACTAATTTTCCACCATAATTTACAAATAAATTCTTTAAAATTCCTACAATGTGAATTCCTGGAATATTTTTTCACATTCTGTCTCTCAGAGTTGAAGTTTACCTATGATGAAAATTACAGACCTCTGTCATCATTTTAAGTGGGAGAACTTGCACAATCGGTGGCTGACTAAATACTTTTTTTGCCTGCCCCACTGTAAGTTCACTATGACCTACAATGTTTTCCCGGCTGCAAGACCATGCTTTGTTCTAGTACAGTGGTTCTCAAACTTTTATTCATCATGGACCTCCCTTCTAAGTACCAACATAATGAGCAACATTAAAATACAGTAGCGTAGTATAGAAGAAAATTGATTTTATTGTCATTATATTTGTATATAACGGGATTAAAGACTCCAACTTAAGGTGCGGTAGTGGGAACAAATATGGGGTTAAAGGAAAAAACTAACAATTGAAATAAACAGACTACTATCCAATAAAAATAATAAGCAATCCTGTACAATATACAAAACACTATAGAAATACAAAATACTGTAAAAGTGTGTGTGTTTGCTTACCGACAGAACTGAGAACCATCTCCAGAGCAAATGTCGGACGCCACGTTGTAGAGAGGATCGTCGGGACGCTCGTGGACGACAAACACAGGAACAAAATGGTGGTCGTGCCTGGGGGCATGGTAATAGGTGTCCAAAAGGTATTTGGAGTCATACGTAAACAAGGCGGATGTGTTGGACACAGCCCCTGAAAGAGAGAAAGACATCTTATGAATGCTTACCCACAATGCATAGCCCTCGACATTATTTTTATAGGGAAGTTCTTGAACGTCTTACAGCTGGCCCCGAAGTCAAACACCTCTTGTGGGTCACTGTAGTTTACCAGCAGCTGACCGTTGTCGATAACGAGGTCGTCCGTGGCGTCGCCGTTCATGTTTCCCAACAATCCCTCCGTGGAGTTTCGGAATTCTTCGGGCAGGAGCACGGAAGCGGCGAGAGTTCCCTCTCTGAGCCGCACCTCCACGCCGGCGCCGCTGGGGAACATGACGGTCACGTTTGTAGCCACAGGAGAAAACACAAACACCCCTGGAGGAAATATTTGGGGAAAATAAAAGTGGTTTAAAGCAAAATCCTGACAAAAATTCGAACAAATGTATCATCTTTTGTGCATTTCCGAATTTAAGTTACCGGAAGTCTCACCATTGAGGTCCACAAATATGTTGCAAATTTACATTAACACAGAAGATTAACCAAACAAGATAACATAGCATAAATTAAAAAAATATTTTTAGGGACAAGCAGTAGAAAATGGAAGGATGGATGGATGTCGTTAAGTACAGTCATTAATGTAGAAAAGAAAAATTGTAGTGCAGTACAAAAAAGTACATGAAAAAAGTCAAATAAGAGCAAAGAAGTACATGGAACAAGTCAAAAAAAGTATCTTATTATTATTGTTTTTATTTAAAAAAAAAATTTAATTCAAAAGAGGATGAGCAGGTTTTAATTGTATTTTGAGTTAAATTGTTGTTTTAATTGACTTCTTTCATATTTTTTCAACTTTATAAATTATTGAAAGAAAACAAAAAAATAAGGGAAAAAAGTACGATTCAATTCATTAATATTTTTACTTAAAAAAAAAAAATCTTTAAAAATTGTATCAAATGTGTCATCTTTTGTGCATTTCGGAATTAAAGTTAAGTCTCACCATTGAGGTCCAGAAATATGTTGCAGATTTACATTAACACAGAAGATTAGCCAAACAAGATAACGTAGCATAAATTAAAAAAATATTTTTAGGGACAAGCGGTAGGAAATGGATGGATGGATGGACGTCGTCAAGTACAGTCATTAATGTAGAAAATAACAATTGTAGTGCAGTACAAAAAAGTACATGAAAAAAGTCAAATAAGAGCAAAGAAGTACATGGAACAAGTCAAAAAAAGTATCTTATTATTATTTTTTCATTTTAATTTCCTTTTTTATTTCAAAAGAGGATGAGCAGGTTTTAATTGTATTCTGAGATAAATTGTTGTTTTAATTGCCTTCTTTCATATTTTTTCAACTTTATAAATTATTGAAAGAAAACAAAAAAATAAGGAAAAAAGTATGATTCAATTCATTAATATTTTTACTTAAAAAAAAAAATCTTTAAAAATTGTATCAAATGTGTCATCTTTTGTGCATTTTGGAATTAAAGTTAAGTCTCACCATTGAGGTCCACAAATATGTTGCAGATTTACATTAACACAGAAGATTAACCAAACAAGAGAACGTAGCATAAATTAAAAAAATATTTTTAGGGACAAGCGGTAGAAAATGGAATGATGGATGGATGTCGTTAAGTACAGTCATTAATGTAGAAAAGAACAATTGTAATGCAGGACAAAAAAGTACATGAAAAAAGTCCAATAAGTGCAAAGAAGTACATGGAACAAGTTAAAAAAGTATCCTAGTATTATTGTTTTATTTTAATTTCCTTTTTTATTTCAAAAGAGGATGAGCAGGTTTTAATTGTATTTTGAGTTAAATTGTTGTTTTAATTGACTTCTTTCATATTTTTGCAACTTTATAAATTATTGAAAGAAAACAAAAAAATAAGGAAAAAAGTACGATTCAATTCATTAATATTTCTACTTAAAAAAAAAAAATCTTTAAAAATTGTATCAAATGTGTCATCTTTTGTGCATTTCGGAATTTAAGTTACCGGAAGTCTCACCATTGAGGTCCACAAATATGTTGCAAATTTACATTAACACGGAAGATTAACCAAACAAGATAACGTAGCATAAATTAAAAAAATATTTTTAGGGACAAGCGGTAGAAAATGGAAGGATGGATGGATGTTGTTAAGTACAGTCATTAATGTAGAAAAGAACAATTGTAATGCAGTACAAAAAAGTACATGAAAAAAGTCCAATAAGAGCAAAGAAGTACATGGAACAAGTTAAAAAACTATCTTATCATTATTGTTTTATTTTAATTTCCTTTTTTATGTCAAAAGAGGATGAGCAGGTTTTAATTGTATTTTGAGATAAATTGTTGTTTTAATTGACTTCTTTCATATTTTTTCAACTTTATAAATTATTGAAAGAAAACAAAAAAATAAGGAAAAAAGCATAATTCAATTCATTAATATTTTTACTTTTTAAAAAAAAATCTTTGAATAATTCTATCAAATGTGTCATCTTTTGTGCATTTCGGAATTGAAGTTAAGTCTCACCATTGAGGTCCACAAATATGTTGCAAATTTACATTAACACAGAAGATTAACCAAACAAGATAACATAGCATAAATTAAAAAAATATTTTTAGGGACAAGCGGCAGAAAATGGATGGATGGATGGATGTTGTTAAGTACAGTCATTAATGTAGAAAATAACAATTGTAGTGCAGTACAAAAAAGTACATGAAAAAAGTCAAATAAGAGCAAAGAAGTACATGGAACAAGTTAAAAAAGTATCTTATTATTATTGTTTCATTTTAATTTCCTTTTTTATTTCAAAAGAGGATGAGCAGGTTTTAATTGTATTTTGAGATAAATTGTTGTTTTAATTGCCTTCTTTCATATTTTTTCAACTTTATAAATTATTGAAAGAAAACAAAAAAATAAGGAAAAAAGTACAATTCAATTCATTAATATTTTTACTTAAAAAAAAAAATCTTTAAAAATTGTATCAAATGTGTCATCTTTTGTGCATTTCGGAATTAAAGTTAAGTCTCACCATTGAGGTCCACAAATATGTTGCAGATTTACATTAACACAGAAGATTAACCAAACAAGATAACGTAGCATAAATTTAAAAAATATTTTTAGGGACAAGCGGTAGGAAATGGATGGATGGATGGATGGATGTCGTTAAGTACAGTCATTAATGTAGAAAAGAACAATTGTAATGCAGTACAAAAAAGTACATGTAAAGGTCAAAAAAGAGCAAAGTAGTACATGGAACAAGTCATAAAAACGTATCTTATTATCATTGTTTTTATTTTAATTTCCTTTTTTATTTTAAAAGAAGATGAGTAGGTTTTAATTGTATTTTGAATTAAATTATTATTTTAATTTACTTCTTTCATATTTTTTTAAGTTTAGAAACTATTGAAAGAAAACAAAAAAAATAAGCAAAAAAAGTACAATTCAATTCATTAATGTTTTTTCTTTAAAAAAAATATATCTTTTAAATATTGTATCAAATGTGTTATCTTTTGTGCATTTTGAAATTGAAGTTAAGTCTCACCATTGAGGTCCATCCAGCTCTGCTCGTCGAACGAAAGACTTTTCTGATTTTGCAGCACCTGGAGGCGGCTGTGACCGGGTAACAGTCGCACCTCGATGACATCGGAGGACGCCTCTTTCATGGCGACCGACGACAGCTTTGTCGCGTTGATGGCCGTCCCTGTGAACGAGGGCGCAGAATGGACGCCAGGCTCCTTGCGAGCAAAACGCTTTGTGGCGGCCTCTGCTCACCGTTGACCGGCTCCGTTCTGCCTTGGACTGCCAGTCCTTTCCCGGCCGACGTCAACAATCTGTACTCGCCTTTGCCATTGAAGGAGTAGCGCGCCCCGTCGAAAGTTATAAAGTGTGGATCTCCAAACACCACGGCTACGAGACGCATCCCGTGGTTAGTGTTGATCTGACACAGCTAGTGGATGATGGTGAAATAAATACCAGAGTTGGGAGGTTGATAGCGCCGACAGTCGCTGGAGGGCCGGTGTTTGAAGTAATAGTAGCAGTTGTCGGACCAGAGGCAGCAGTAGTAGAAGCTGAGGACGTCGTAGACCCAGTGGGACTGTCCGGGGACCCTTGGGGGCTTCCTGTAAGGAGGCGAACCCCAATCGTGGGCTCGGTCTGGCGTGCTGCCGCCTATGGAGTCTGCGGTCAGCACCTGAGCGCCACTGCTGTCGTAGCAACACTGCTGCCCGGCTGCATACTTGGGACTGCAGCAAGGAAACATGAGGAGGACATTCTGAATGTAGACTTCCACCAAGGCGGGGCAATCCAAATATGGATGAACAGCAAAGCGTTCACTCAATCCTGCCTGAATGTTCTTCATATTCATACACACTAACGTCATAAAATGCTAATAAAAAATGCACCACTCTCAAAGTCTGCACCAAAATTGAAGCGGTTTGTGCACCAAATTTTTCGGATTATAAATCGCTCCAGAGTATACGTCGCAGCGGCCGAAAATGCATAGTAAAGAAAGAAAAAAACATATATAAGTCGCACTGGAGTATAAGTCGCATTTTTGGGGGAAATTTATTTGATAAAACCCAACACCAAGAATTGACATTTGAAAGGCAATTAAAAATAAATAAAGAATAGTGAACAACAGGCTGAATAAGTGTACGTTATATGAGACATAAATAACCAACTGAGAAGGTGCCTGGTATGTTAACATAACATATTATGGTTAGAGTCATTCAAATAACTATAACATATAGAACATGCTATATGTTTACCAAACAATCTGTCACTCCCAGTCGATAAATCCCATGAAATCTTCTTCCTCGATGTTGCTTCTAAACAACTCTGCCAACTCCAAAGGTATGCGCCGCTTCCTCTTGTCGTTTTCTGCTGCATATTTCACAACGTCCAGTTTGTAATATGCAGTACATGATCTCCTTTTCCGTGCCATTTTTGTTCAGCCCTTCTCAGTTTTTATAAGTTACCGCCAACGTTGTAATGATCCCTTTTAATAGCTATGGCAGTATCCATCCATCCATCCATTCTCTACCGCTTATTCCCTTTCGGGGTCGCGGGGGGCGCTGGCGCCTATCTCAGCTACAATCGGGCGGAAGGCGGGGTATACCCTGGACAAGTAGCCACCTCATCGCAGGGCGCTATGGCAGGGTCATGTAATGCTAACTGCTATTTGCTATGGCAGTAGCATATAGCAAATAGCAGTTAGCATTACATGACCCACAATGCACTTCTGCCATGACCCTCCCCCGCCAAATTCTTATTGGTCGACATGTGTGTGACGATTGCTGACATTTTCTTCGTCTCTTCCGCGAAGGAGATAAGTAATATTATTTGATATTGTGTAATCTGCAGTACATGATTTCCTTTTCGGTGCCATTTTTGTTCAGCCCTTCTCAGTTTTTATAAGTTACCGCCAACGATGAAATGATCCATTTTAATAGCTACGGCAGTAGCATATAGCAATTAGCATTCCATGACCCACAATGCACTTCTGCCATGACCATACTCCGCCGAATTCTTATTGGTTGACATGTGTGTGACGATTGCTGACGTGTGTGTGACGATTGCTGACATTTTCTTCGTCTCTTCCGCGAATGAGATGAATAATATTATTTGATATTTTACGGTAATGTTAATAATTTCACACATATATGTGGCACCCCTGGCCAGAGTATGAAAAAAACTGCGACTTATAGTCCGAAAAATACGGAAACCCTCCAATAAAAAACAAACACTGGCCGTAACATGAAAAATGTACTTTACAGTGACTTTATCTTGCTATAAAACCCTGAAACAAACAGGACTTACATCACAAGCAACGCCTAACTAACAATCGATTTAAACTGTTATACCCTAGTGGCTCCCTGGAGCATTTTTAATAAAGGATTAAAAATGGAAAAAGATGGGGGAAATTTTTTGTTGTTGTTTTAGTATGTTTTTTTGTTTGAAGACAACCATGACACAAACCTTCCCAAAATGTTTGTGTACATGCTTCACTGATGAGAGTGTTTGGTGAACATCGTTTTGTCCTATGAATTTTGCCGGTTCTTTAGCTCAACGTAGTGTAGACTGTGACGCATCAGTTTGTTTACATGTAAAATATTACACTCCTTCTTTGTCTCATTTTGTCCACCAAACGTTTTATGCGATCCATGTCGAAATTTGTGGCATCATCCAAAACTAATGTAAAGTATCCAAACAACAGAAGAATGAGTGATTATTACATTTTAACGGAAGTGTAGATAGAACATGTTGAAAGTAAGCAGATATTAATAGTAAAACAACAAGTAGATTAATAATCAATTTTTACAGCTGGTCCTTTATCATTTTGACTAAATAACACAATGATAAATGACACGAAATTTTACTGCAGACTAATTAGGAGCTTTTGTTTGCTTACTTACAACTAAAAGACGAGTTGTCTAAAACAGTGGTTCTCAAATGGGGGTACGCGTACCCCTGGGGGTACTTGAAGGTATGCCAAGGGGTGAGATTTTTAAAAAATATTCCAAAATAGCAAAAATTAAAAAATCCTTTATAAATATATGTATTTAACAATACTTCAACAAAATATGAATGTAAGTTCATAAACTGTGAAAATAAATACAACAATGCAATATTCAGTGTTGACAGCTAGATTTTTTTGTGGACATGTTCCATAAATATTGATGTTAAAGATTTATTTTTTTGAGAAGAAATATTTAGAATTAAGTTCATGAATCCAGATGGATCTCTATTACAATCCCCAAAGAGGGCACTTTAAGTTGATGATTACTTCTATGTGTAGAAATATTTATATAGAACTGAATCACTTGTTTGTTTTTCAACAAGTTTTTAGTGATTTTTACATCTTTTTTTCCCAAATAGTTCAAGAAAGACCACTACAAATGAGCAATATTTTGCACTGTTATACAATTTAATCAATCCGAAACTGATGACATAGTGCTGTGTTTTACTTCTTTATCTCTTTTTTTCAACCAAAAATGCTTTGCTCTGATTAGGGGGTACTTGAATCAAAAACATGTTCACAGGGGGCACATCACTGAAAAAAGGTTAAGAACCACTGGTGTAGGATGTTCACCATTTTATTTAAGGACAAAAGTGTTCTTTGATTGCAATAAGAAATATATGTTTAATGTACCCTAAGATATTTTGTTAAAATAAAGCCAATAATGCCATTTATCTTTACTTAGAAATAGTATCGAAAACTATCCAAATACATTTTGGTACCGGTACCTAAATATTTGTATCGAGACAACCCTTTTACAGTCTAATAATTATTGTTACCTGTGATAATGCCAGCATAATACAACATTTGTATAATAATTTTTGAACAAAGTAACAGTGAAGTTCAATGTATTAATCACTGAATGGAGAACTGGGGGTGAGATTAAATAAATGATCTTCTTCTCACTCCCTTTCAGGTAAAACTGGATCCTCAAACTTATATACTGTACATTACCTTTTGCATTATTTTAATATCATTGTGTTGTATACCTTGTACTTTTTTTGTTGTGTCATTGCCTCAAATAAATGAAAAAAAAAAAAAACGGCAGTATTTTTCTGCTAGTAATGAATGTCGTTGGCCAATGAGTGCACTGTGTTTACTCACCTGGCTTGTATGGCTCTCACGCAGTGAACACTACCCGGGTGGTAAGTGCACACACTTCCTTTTTCTATATCGCAGCCGTAATCAGTCTGACAAAGGACATCAAAAACAAGTCAGAGTGAGACTTCTCCTTGAACGCAAATGCCATAAACTCATAAAACGATCACGTAATAAAGTCTGAGGACATCGTTTACACATTATAATGCAACATTGCTAACAATTACAGTAGACGTGGCCAAGACATTTACTATGCAAATGTTATTTGCCAGGTGAGACGGTTAGGGCATCTGGTCAGAATGCCCCCCGAACCCGTCCCTGGGGAGGTGTTTAGGGTGCATTCGACCGGTAGGAGACCACAGGGAAGACCCAGGACACGGTGGAGAGACTATGTCTCCAGGCTGGCCTGGGAACGCCTCGGCATTATGTGGGAAGAGCTGGACGAAGGGAGAGGGAAGTCTGGGCTTCTCTGCTTAGGCTGCTGCCCCCGCAACGCAACCTTGGATAAGCGGAAGAAGTTAAGGGGCTTTCAAAATTAACTTTTGTTAATCACAACAAAAATCATGTTAATCATGTAAGAAAAACGTTCCTGGATAACATTCTGATAATAAAATTGCATTTGTGTCCAAATATCGGGATTTCTTTGTATATATATATATATATATATATATACATTATAGGCTAAAAGTTTGGACACACCTTCTCATTCCTAACACAACTGATAGTCACAACCCCATTGATAAAGCAAGAAATTTAACTTATCAACTCTGATTAGGCGCACTTCTTGAAGCTCATCGAGAGAATGCCGCGAGTGTGCAAAGCCGTATTCAGAGCAAAGGCGGGCTATTTTGAAGAAAGTAGAATAGAAAACATGTTTTTTTTTTAGTTATTTCACCTTTTTTTGTTAAGTACATAACTCCACGTGTTCATTCAGAGTTTTGATGCCTTCAGTGACAATCTACTATGTAAATCGGCATGAAAATAAAGAAAACGCATTGAATGAGAAGGTGTGTCCAAACTTTTAGCCTGTACTGTATGCATGCATGCATGCATACATATATGTATGTATTTACACGTGTGTGTGTGTGTGTGTCTATGCTTATATCTATGTACATATTATAGAAATATGATGGATAATTATTAAATGTATAATTGGATATTAAGAGTAAAATGGATAAGGTTTTGGCATTTTTCCCCACCATGCCTTGCAAGGATTTAAATGGGTGTAATTTAGATTTTTTTTCTATGGTGGTTAGCTGTTTTTATAATATCTACAAAGTTCAGTGAGCAGCTGAATGTGTGAGATGTTTGTTGACTTTTTGTGCCGATTGATTTTTTTTTTCATGCTATGACTAGGGAAGGGTGTTTGAATTGAGTCATATAAGTAAAGTCTGTGCATTTCAGTTCTAGTAAGCATACTGCATAGTCACTGGCCTGAGTCACTCACACTGTCCACCCAAAATTTGGTATGTAAGCACCAATCAAGATGCAAGACATTTAAATTTAATATGTAAACACCCTGCCTGCCCAGTTTACTTGTGGAACTTGTGCCATCTCACAGGCTAAATTGACAACGCCTTAGTTAGGACACCCCTGGTCTAAATCAAGATATCACACTCATTTTCATTGCTTTTACAGAAGCCCAGAAGGGTCGCTTTGTTTGATTATTATCATTGTTTGCCAACAAACCTTTAGAACATTTGCTTTGTAATCAAAAGTCAAAGTGACAAGCAGATATTTAAGTTCAGCTAGTGGGGATTTTTTTTTTTTCAGAAAAGGGATTCAATGACAAAAAAAAGCTTGTATCAAATAATATTGCCTACATGTTTGTGGATAGGCGGATCTGACGGTCCGACAGAGAGGCAGGGCACATCTTGCACCAAGATGGCGGCAAGGAGGCGGGGATAGCAAGCGAGCGAGCGAGCGAGCGGTGAAGCGGGGCGTGCCGGGAGCGATGCCACAAACGAGATCAGGTGTGTGGATCGCGTACCTGTACATGATTAACGTATCTCCTCTCGCTGTATAAAAGGGTAGAAGGAGGAGAGAACGGGGCTGGTGATGGTGCGGAGCGAGAGAAACACATACAACGACGGAGACGGAAAGCGAGAGGCGTGCTGAGGGAGACGGGAGACGCAGCAGAAGAGGGACCCGACCGCAGACAAGTTTGTGTTGGAAAATAAAGCAAGTCAAAACCTGTTCAAAGGCATGTCTTTCCTTGGTGGTTCCTGGAACCCGCAAGACGACGGCTTGAGACCGTCAAAAAGAGGTCAACATTTTATTACAGTTATCAATAAAAATTAAATTCTTCATTGACATTGTTTTCAGGCTATGAAGGCCATTAATTTGACACACCCGGCCTAAATTCTTGCATCAAGGCTAGATTATTGTGGGACTTCTGAAATCTTAAATATGAACTCCTTCATGATTCTGATGAACATAAGGTCATTAGGCGACTTACATGGAACCTTCCTGTGTCAGCTCGGGCCTGAGCCAGCGTGCAGGGGCAGTCGATGATCTCGCTGAGGAAGTTTGGCAGCGTGATTTCCAGCTGATCCCACGCCAAACATTTTTCCAGGGCCCAGGCCTGAGAGTCCTCCCTGAACTTGTCCTCCAGGTGCCAGGCCAGGGCGTGGTCCTCGGTCCATGCAGCTTGCACATTCCTGGGGTACAAAAACGAGGTGGAAAAAAATTTGTCTGAAAACAAGACATGAACATGTACGGTCTGACAATAACGTACGTACCATATGCCGTCAGAGTGGACGCTGGAGCTGACGCGGACTGCACCGAGCTCCCAGCTGGAGAAGAGAAGAGCTGGCTGTGGCACGAAGCTGAAGGCGCCATTGTTGGGTTGATCTTTGGCAAGGGAGTACAGATACTTCCATTCTGCCTGCCACTCTTCTGAATAGGGCTTCCCTAAAAGGAGATATTGAACAACACTGAATATCCCCATCTCTCTCAATGAGAGGTCATGTGACTCACCTGTCTCTCTATAACCCCACAGCTCAATGTTGACTCGGTCTTCTCGGACCAGTGACGTGTCCCACGTCATCTCCAGGGAGCCCCCAACTTGAGGCGTGCCGTAGTACTGCCACTTTGTTGAGTTGACCAGCGTGGCCTTGAACTTGGCGTCTAACTTGCCCGTGTGCACTGCGTGAAACAACCAGTGCATGTCACACTCCACACCACCAGGGGGTGCACCTCTCTGTGTGATGTAGAAAATGCAGTACAGTGTTCCCTCGCTACAACACGGTTGATTTATAACAGATTTTTTTTGAGTGTGTAATTTTTTAACAATGTATGAATGTGCATGGTGTTCTGCGTCCTGATTCGCTAAGGGACTGTAGACCATTGTCAATCAATCTTCTTCATGCCATGTGTTCTGCACAGTACAGAATGCATTAAGCTTACCTAATTTACACAATTGTTTGATGCGAGCAGTGTGGCTCTTTATTGCTGTATGTTTGCAAGTTTTCTCCCAAACAGTCTCAAAATTTTAATCAAATTTAAAGTCATCATTGAGGAAGTGGGATATAATCCTGAACAAGTGTTTAATATGGATGAGACTGGCTTATTTTGGAAATGGATGCCCTCTCGCACGTTTATAATGCAGGACGAAGCCAAAAGCGCAGGATTAGAGACCCAAAAGTAATGGGTGACTCTGGTTATGTGTGGAAATGCTGCGGGCTTTGTGATAAAACCCTGGCTTATTTATAGGTAAAAGAAAAAAAATCCTAGAGCCCTAAAAAACAGGTTTTGATCTTTGGTTTCATTCTTTACTACAGTGGTGTACTGTACCTATTTTTTAAATCCACAAAGGTTTGAACTTTGAGAGTGTTTAAACGAGAGAAATGTGAGAAAATGTTAATGCCTGTATGAGAAAAGTTTATAAAGCGTGTGGTTACTTTAGTATGCATGCTTATATATATATACATACATACATACATATATATATATATATATATATATATATATATATATATATATATATATATATATATATATATATATATATATATATATATATATTAGGGCTGTGAATCTTTGGGTGTCCCACAATTTGATTCAATATCGATTCTTGGGGTCACGATTCGACAATATATCAATTTTTTCGATTCGATTCAATTCTCGATTCAAAAACGATATTTTTCCGACTCAAAACGATTCTGTATTCATTCAATACATAGGATTTCAGCAGGATCTACCCCAGTCTGCTGACATGCTAGCATAGTAGTTGATTTTTAAAAAAAAAGCTTTTATAATTGTAAAGGACAATGTTTTATCAACTGATAGCAATAATGTAAATTTGTTTTAACTATTAAAGGAACCAAAAATATGACTTATTTTATCTTTGTGAAAACATTGGACACAGTGTGTTGTCAAGCTTATGAGATGCGATGCAAGTGTTAGCCACTGTGACACTATTGTTCTTTTGTTTTTGTTTTTTTTATAAATGTCTAATGATAATGTCAATGAGGGATTTTTAATCACTGCTATGCTGAAAGTATAACTAATATTGATACTGTTGTTGATGATATTCATTTTTGTTTCACTACTTTTGGTTTGTTCTGTGTGGTGTTTGTGTCTCCTCTCAATTGTTCTGTTTATTGCAGTTCTGAGTGTTGCTGGGTCAGGGTTGGTTTTGGAATTGGATTGCATGGTTATGGTATTGCTATGTATTGTTTTGTTGGATTGATTAAAAAAAAAAAAAATCGATTTTTAAAAAAATGAGAATCGATTCTGAATCACAAAACGCATTCGAATCGATTTTTTCCCACACTCCTAATATGATTGTGTGAAAAAATCGATTCCAATACGAATCAAATCTGTTGTGCGATTCAGAATCGATTCTCATTTTTAAAAAATGTTTTTTGTTGTTTTTTTTATCAATCCAACAAACCACTACACAGCAATACCATAACAATGCAATTCAATTACAAAACCAAACCTGACCCAGCAACACTCAGAACTGCAATAAACAGAGAAATTGAGAGGAGACACAAACACGATGCAGAACAAACCAAAAGTAGTGAAACAAAAATGAATATTATCAACAACAGTATCAATATTAGTTATAATTTCAGCATAGCAACACACTGTGTCCAATATTTTCACAAATATAAAATAAGTCATATTTTTGGTTAGTTTAATAGTTAAAACAAATTTACATTATTGCAATTAGTTGATAAAACATTGTCCTTTACAAATATAAAAGCTTTTTTCAAAAAAATCAACTACTCTGCTAGCATGTCAGCATGTCAATATAATTCACTTACTGAATCGTGGGACACCGAAAGATTCACAGCCCTAATATATATATATATATATATATATATATATATATATATATATATATATATATATATATATATATATATATATATATATGTACATATGTATGTATATATATATATATATATATATATATATATATATATATATATATACACACAGTACACACCGTATTTTTCGGACTATAAGTCGCAGTTTTTTTAGTTTGGCCCAGGGTTGCGAATTATACTCAGGAGCGACTTATGTGTGAAATTATTAACACATTACCATAAAATATCAAATGATATTATTTAGCTCACTCACATAAGAGACTAGACGTATATGATTTCATGGGATTTATCAATTAGGAGTGACAGATTGTTTGGTAAACGTATAGCATATTTATATGTTATATTTATTTGAATGACTCTTACCATAATATGTTACTTTAACATACCAGGCACCTTTTCAGTTGGTTATTTATGCCTCACATAACGTACACTTATTCAGTCTATTGTTCACTATTCTTTATTTACTTTAAATTGCCTTTCTCATGTCTATTTTTGGTGTTGGGTTTTATCAAATAAATTTCTCCCAAAAATGCGACTTATACTCCAGTGCGACTTATATATGTTTTTTCCCTTCTTTATTATGCATTTTCGGCAGTTGCGACTTATACTCCTAAAAATACGGTATACATATATATATATATATATATATATATATATATATATATATATCACTTTGCATCCAGTCGACTTTTGTATGTGTATATCTGTATACCTATATCTGTGTACATACTATAATACTATGATGGATAATTATTAAATGCTATTATTTCGATACTAAGAGTAAAATGTATAAGGGTGGAGAGTTTTTTTTTGCATTTTTCCCATCATGCCTAACAACGATTTAAATGGGTGTCTTTTGTTTTGTTTTTTGTATGGTGGTTAGTAGTTTTTCTACAAAAGTTCAGTGAGCAGCTTGTGATATGGGTGACATGTTTGTTGACTTTTTGTGCCGATTGATTTTTTGGGGGGGATTGGGTCATATAAGTATAATCCGTGCATGTCAGTTTTAGCGAGCACACTCCAGTCACCGGCCTGAGTCACTCACATCGAGAGAATGCCAAGAGTGTGTCAAAGCAGTAATCAGAGCAAAGGGTGGCTGTTTTGAAGAAAGTAGAATATAAAACATGTTTTCAGTTATTTCACATTTTGTTGTTAAGTACATAACTCTACATGTCTTCATTCATAGTTTTGAGGCCTTCAGTGACTATCTACAATGTAAATAGTCATGAAAACAAAGAAACCCCATTGAATGAGAAGGTGTCTTAAAACGTTTGGCCTGTACTGTATATAAGAAACAAAAAAACATAAGCTGTACAGTACTGTAAAGGAAAAAAACATAAATTAAAAAAAACAACCTGTAAACACAAAAGCATGGACAGTAAATGAAAAAAAAACTTCCTGTTAATGAAAAAAACATTTATGGTAAACGAAAAAAATATAAAATGAACAAAAACACATAAAAAATCAACTTCAACTCCAGGGATTTCACTTAAAGCGGGGTTTTTTTTGGAAGGGAACACCAATGTGAAACGAGGGAACACTGTACACAGTTCCTTGATAACAGGGGTAGGGAACCTATGGCTCTAGAGCCAGATGTGGCTCTTTTGATGACTGCATCTGGCTCGCAGATAAATCTGAGCAAACACTGCTTAACACAATAAGTAATGACTAATTCCACTTGTAATCAAAGTGTTAAAAATAACGTTCAAAATATTAAACATGCTCATGCATTTGAATCCATCCATCGTTTTTTCTAACGCACTTTATTATAATTTTTTTTAGGGCTTGCCCTCCTGTGGGTTCTTCAGACCACCAAGCACCGACATGAAAGCCTGTTTCAGGGTTACGATATTTTTTTATTTTTCAATAAGTCTCTCAGTTGCTTTCCAGCAATTGTCTTTTTCTCTTTCGCACTCTGGCTCCAGCTCCAACCCTGTCTCTCCTCCTGGCTGCTGCTTATAACAGAGCGACAGGTGATTAGATAACAAGGCCCAGGTGGGTTGTCTACGCACCTGTCGCTGATTTCGAGGCCGGTCCTGGCACACCCCGCTTCGCTGCAGGCCCACAGGCCACACCCCCTCCACAGTTAGCTTCAGAATATCAATGTTATTACAAAGAATAAGAGACCTATTATACTCTAGTAATGTTGGTCTTACTTAAAAATGCAAGCGTTTAGATGTGTTCAATGTTTTAAAAAAAATTATACAGGTCTTACGGAAATACATTTTAAAATATTCGGATTCTTGGCTCTCTCAGCCAAAAAGGTTCCCGACCCCTGCTTTACAACAAAGTGTAAAGCTCAAACCTGACAGCCAGGCTCCAGCTCGATTGAACGCCGTGCCGTTATCGGAGGAGACGTGCAAGCTAACCCATCCAGTTTGGTACAAGAGCGGGGCGATGCAGTGACCCCGCCCGCTCTCATCCACGTAGCCCACAGTGTCGGTGTCACCATTGAACCTGAAAACACAAACACCGAATGCCAGGTAGATCCAAATAACTGAAATAAGGTTTAGACCACAGGTGGGGAGTAACGTGCACCATTTACTCCTGTTGTGAAGTAACTTTTTGGATAAATTGTACATACATTAGTTTTAATGCGACATACTTTTTACTTTTGAGTGTTTTTGTGAAAAAGAAACGCTATTTTTACCCCCTTGCATTGAGTTTTATTCCGATTGCTCCAGTTATTAATATCATCATAATATTAATTTGTAATCTATTGATTACTGCTTGCAAAAAACATATTCCTTTGGCTTGTTAGAGAGACTTTGTCCAGCGGGCACGGTCACATGACTTTGTTTCACCAATAGTGACGTTTGACTTCATTTCACCAATCGAATGGAGCCGAGCAGTCACATGACCACGCTCAAATTACACAATGTAAAAAGTGACATGACGTCAGACAAGGAAGCACAACTCTGGAACGTATACCTTACAAAGTAGGGAGAATTACATTTATATCATGCGCTGTCATGTGTGTCAGTACTAATGTTTACATTTCAGTCTCCAAGAGTTCCACTTGAAACTGAATTTTTTTTTGTTGTGCATATGCTAACATTATCAATCAATCAATGTTTACTTATATAGCCCTAATTCACTAGTGTCTCAAAGGGCTGCAAAAAAACCACAACGACATCCTCGGTAGGCCCAAATAAGGGCAAGGAAAACTCACACCAAGTGGGACGTCGGTGACAATGATGACCCAGTGGGACGTCGGTGACAATGAGGACTATGAGAACCTTGGAGGGGACGAAAGCAATGGATGTCGAGCGGGTCTAACATGATACTGTGAAATTTCAATCCATAATGGATCCAACACAGCCGCGAGAGTCCAGTCCGAAGCGGATCCAACACAGCAGCGAGAGTCCCGTTCACAGCGGAGCCAGCAGGAAACCATCCCAAGCGGAGGCGGATCAGCAGCACAGGGATGTTCCAAGCCAATACATAGGCAAGCGGTTCATCCTGGGTCCGGACTCTGGACGAGCGGTCCATCCTGGGTCCCGACTCTGGACAGCCAGTACGTCATCCATGGCCACCGGATCGGACCGGACCCCCTCCACAAGGGAGAGTGGGACATAGGGGAAATTAGCCCTGTTTCTGTTTGTGTCCTGGAGGGCGGCGTGATGCATTTGGGAGATTGGCCATGCCAGCAACCTGAGGGTTTCTGGTTCGATCCCCACCTTCTACCAACCTCGTCACGTATGGTGTGTTCTTGAGCAAGACACTTTACCCTTGCTCCTGATGGGTCGTGGTTAGGGCCCTTGATTGGCAGTTCCCGCCATCAGTGTGTGAATGTATGTGTGAATGGGTGAATGTGGAAATAGTGTTAAATGATAAATGGGTTGTACTTGTATAGCGCTTTTCTACCTTCAAGGTACTCAAAGCGCTTTGACACTACTTCCACATTTACCCATTCACACACACATTCACACACTGATGGAGGGAGCTGCCATGCAAGGCGCCAACCAGCACCCATCAGGAGCAAGGGTGAAGTGTCTTGCTCAAGAACACAACGGACGTGACGAGGTTGGTTCTAGGTGGGAATTGAACCAGTGACCCTCGGGTTGCGCACGGCCACTCTCCCACTGACGAGGTTGGTTCTAGGTGGGATTTGAACCAGTGACCCTCGGGTTGCGCACGGCCACTCTCCCACTGCGCCGTGTTGAGTAGAAAATCACTATACAAGTATAACCCATTTAGTGACAGACTTAGACACAAACTCTTAATGATCCACAAGGGAAATTGTTCCACACAGTAGCTCAGTTACAAAAGATGGAAAGGATAAGAATGGAAACCCTAACCCTAACCCTCTCTTACCTCTAAAATCTAACCTCTAACTCTAACCTAACCCTAACCCCAACCCTCCCTAACCTCTAACATCTAACCTCTAACCCTCTTTAACCCTAACCCTAACCCTAACCTCTAACCCTAACTCTAACACCAACCCTAACCCCAATCCTAAACCTAACCTGTAAACCTAACCCCAACCCTAATCCTAACCTTAACCCAAATTCCAACTCTAACCCGGGTTAGGGCACAAAAAGAGGGCGAAAACAAAAGGTATAAAGTAAAATGGTAAATGGGTTGTACTTGCAAAGCACTTTTCTACCTTTCTTTTTCAGGAACTATGTAGGTCGCACCGGCCGAAAAATGCGTAATAAAGGAGGGAAAAAACATATATACGTTGCACTGGAGTATAAGTCGCATTTTTGGGGGAAATTTATTTGATAAAATCCAACAGCAAGAATAGACATTTGAAAGGCAATTGCGGTTATAAATGAAGAATAGTGAACAACAGGCTGAATAAGTGTACGTTATATGAGGCATAAATAACCAACTGAGAAGGTGCCTGGCATGTTAACTTAACATATTATGGTAAGAGTCATTCAAATAACTATAACATATAGAACATGCTATACGTTTACCAAACAATCTGTCACTCCTAATCGATAAATCCCATGAAATATTTTTCCTCGATGTCGCTTCTAAACAACTCTACCAACTCCAAAGGTATTCGCCGCTTTCTCTTGTCCTTTTCTGCTGCATATTTCACTTCTTCCAGCTTGAAATCTGCAGTACATTATTTCCTTTTCGGTGCCATTTTTGTTCAACCCTCCCCCGCCAAATTATTTTTGGTTCACCTGTGTGTGACGATTGCTGACATTTTCTTGGTCTCTTCCGCGAATGAGATGAATAATATTATTTGATATTGTGTAATATGCAGTACATGATTTCCTTTTCGGTGCCATTTTTGTTCAGCCCTTCTCAGTTTTTACAAATTACTGCCAATGATGAAATGATCCACTTTAATAGCTACGGCAGTAGCATATAGCAGTTAGCATTCCATGACCCACAATGCACTTCTGCCATGACCCTGCCATGACCCTCCCCCGCCGAATTCTTATTGGTTGACGTGTATGTGACGATTGCTGACGTGTGTGTGATGATTGCTGACATTTTCTTCGTCTCTTCCGCGACTGAGATGATTAATATTATTTGATATTTTACGGTAATGTGTTAATAATTTCACACATAGGTCGCTCCTGAGTATATGTCGCACCCCCGGCCAAACTATGAAAAAAACTGCGACTTATAGTCCGAAAAATACGGTAAGTCCCTCCTTAAAGGGGAACATTATCAACAAACCTATGAAAGCGTCAATATATACCTTGATGTTGCAGAAAAAAGACCATGTATTTTTTTAACCGATTTCCGAACTCTAAATGGGTGAATTTTGGCAAATTAAACGCCTTTCTGTTTATGGGTCTTTTAGCGATGACGTCAGAACGTGACGTCACCGAGGTAACACACCCGCCATATTCATTTTCACATTACAAACATCGGGTCTCAGCACTGTTATTTTCCATTTTTTCTACAATTTTTTGGAACCTTGGAGACATCATGCCTCGTCGGTGTGTTGTCGGAGGGTGTAACAAAACTAACAGGGAGGGATTCAAGTTGCACCACTGGCAAGAAATCTGCCGCCAGACCCGCATTGAATTTTCCAGAGTGTCTTCACATTTGACCGGCGATACTAAGACAGACATGGCACAGAGATGTATGGATAACCTGCAGATGCATTTGCAACGATTAAGTCAACGAAATCACAAAGGTGAGTTTTGTTGATGTTGTTGACTTATGTGCTAATCAGACATATTTGGTCGCGGCATGACTGCCAGCTAATCGATACTAACATGCTACTCTAATCGATGCTAACATGCTATTTACGCTAGCTGTATGTACATTTGAAACTAGATGCCCACATTTAATGCGAAACAAACATTTACCAATCGACGGATTTAAGTTGCTCCAGTGTCACAAGATGCGAAAGTCCTGATCGTTTGGTCCGCACATTTTACCGGCGATGCTAATAAGGCAGCCATGCTTAGGGCCACTTCATTAGGTACACCCACGCTATGGCCGAATAGCGCCAATAGCTATTCGCTCAATAGCTTCAATTTCTTCTTCAATTTCGTTTTCGCTATCTCCGACCATCTGTTTCAATACATGCGTAATCTGTTGAATCGCTTAAGCCGCTGAAATCCGAGTCTGAATCCAAGCTAATGTCGCTATATCTTGCTGTGGTAACCGCCATGTTGTTTGTAATGACAGCCCTGTATGACATCACAGGAAAATGGATAGTGGTTTCGAAGATAGCGAAAATAAGGCACTTTAAAGCTTTATTTAGGGATATTACGGGACCGGTAAAATTTTGAAAAAAACTTCAAAAAATACAACAAGCCACTGGGAACTGATTTTTATTGTTTTTAACCCTTTTGAAATGGTGATAATGTTCCCCTTTAAGACCCATTTTTATTCTTTGGCTTTTAATACTACGTGAGTTGTGTGGTCCTCTGTGTTTCTAAAATTTTAATTTCTATTTATTGTTTTAGTTGGTTTTACCCTTTAAAAACGTTTTTAATCATATTTATTTTATATAGGTTTTATATTTATTTATTTTTCTGTTTTTATTCAGTCATTGGTGGAGCTAAGGATAATATTTGAATATTGTTTTTAATATTGTTGTGCAGCATTTCGGAAACATTTCTGTTGTTTAAATGTGCCATACAAATAAAGTGGATTGGATTGGATTACTAATTTAGCGTTTATTTTTGATATTTCTGTAGTGGAGAACTTGGGTCCCGAGGTCAAAAAGGTTAAGAACCCCTGGTCTACAGCACAAAGCACTTTGACCCTTTCCTACATCCAATTACAGTTCTATGGTTATCATCGTATTTTACCTAACCTTTGAAGCAAACTGTATATATCCAGAAATGTCAGTTTGTAATGACGTTATTTTTTTTTTATTATTAAGCACACAAGGGATGTTTACATACATACTCGAAAAGTTGTACAGTACCTGCACACAAGTGGGGATCCTTTGTCAAACGTGGCATTAAGGACAAGTAAATCCACCCCACCCAAAATGGAACCAGAGTGCGGCAATGTTTCCACGCAGAATTCCTTATAGTCTGCGCAGCAGCTCCCCAGAGAGGTGCACGTTGGGTGACAGGAGCACGAGACGGACATTTGCCCACATTTGACCTCACAGGACTGCCCTGGATCAGAGAAGGACACAAACATTTAGTGTCCTGTTTAGACTTTTAAGGAACATTTCCAGGCACTCACCAAAAGTCCCGCCGATGCATGATACCAGAAGAAGTAGCGTCACTGCTGTCGTTTTTCCCATCTTTTTTTTTCTTCTACGGAGAGTGTCAGCTACATGCTGATTCAACTCAACATCCCGATAAACCTTGGCCCGCTGACGTCTTTAAAGCTTCGCCAATCATCAACCTGAGGTCATAATGATAACACCCTCCCTCGGCTGTGTTTACAAGCGGAGGTCAAAGCATTTGAGAAGCCCGTTCTGTAGTTTAGTGTACATTGCATACAGTACGGTTCTGCTTCTCCACTTTTGACTGTCCGGCTGAAACTTGAAGATGAGAAAGTGGGGACAAATATAATGTTTTTTTACAAAACAATCACTTTAGCACTTTTGACCACCGCAGTCACTTTGCTGTGCTTTTATTTTGAAATTAATGGAGTGAAAGTGCACTTTTGACCTATTTTTTTGTCCCCCCACCTCACTGGAATCATGTTAAAGGAGATTATTCACATTCCAGTTGTTATTTTAAATATAGCAATCTATGGAGGCAGAAGAAGAAGAAGATGGCCACTAGGAGGCAGTGCCTCACCAATAATAATAATAATAATAATAATAATAATAATATATTTTACTTAAGTACATGTCTAAAACTCTACTTCTATATTACATTTAAGCGGTCTCCTATGTGCTGCGGAAAATTAAAAAAGTGCTACAAACGTTGACACAGATGTTCTTTAATGACACATCTATTCATGACTTAACGTGCAAAAAATGGAACAAATCCTCATCATTCTGCAGAATATGTCTTTATCTCGCCCATAACTTACTACTTTTTTGCAGATGCTATTTTTTTTTCTTCCTCTCAATAAGACTTTAAAATGTAGCCAAGTACACGATACTTTAAAGTAAACATATTTTAGTAAAAGTACAGATATACATTAAAAACAACTTCAAAACTAAAAATACAAATACACGACAACAGTAGTCAATTGCAAAAGTAAACAAAAGTAAATGTACAAAACCCAAAACCAGGGAAGTTGGCAGGTTGTGTAAATCCTAAATAAAAACATTTGCAAATCCTTTTTAAGCTTTATTCAATTGAATAGACTGAAAAAACAAGATACTTAACGTTTGAACTAGTTAACTTTGTTATTTTTGGCAAATATTACCTCATTTGGGATTTGATGTCTGCAACATGTTTAAAAAAAGCTGGTATGAGTGGCAAAAAACACTTATTTAGAACAGGCTAATAGGGAACAGGTGGGTGCCATGATTGGGTATAAAAGGTAGCTTCATTCATTCATTCAAAAACAAAGATGGGGCGAGGGTCACCACGTTGTGAACAAATGCGTGAGCAAATTGTTAAACAGTTTAAGAAAACAACATTTCTCAACCAGCTATTGCAAGGAAGTTAGGGATTTCACCATCTTCGGTCCGTAATATCATCAAAAGGTTCAGAGAATTTTGAGAAATCAGTGCACATAAAGCAATGATATTGTGGACCTTACATTCCTCATGCAGTACTGCATCAAAAAGGGACATCAGTGTGTAAAGGATATCACCACATGGGCTCAGGAACACTTCAGAAAACCACTGTCAGTAACTATAGTTTGTTGCTACCTCTGTGCAAGTTAAAACTCTACTATGCAAAGCCAAAGCCATTTATCAACAACACCTAGAAACGTTGCCGGCTTCGCTGGGCCCGAGCTCATCTAAGATAGACTGATGCAAAGTGGAAACGCGTTCTGTGGTCTGACGAGTCCACATTTCAGATTGTTTTTGGAAACTGTGTACATCATGTCCTCCGGACCAAAGAGGAAACGAACCATCCAGATTGTTCTAGGCGCAAAGTTCAAAAGCCAGCATCTGTGATGGTATGGGGGTGTATTAGAGGCCCAGGCATGAGTAACTTACACATCTGTGAAGGCACCATTAATGCTGAAAGGTACATACAGGTTTTGGTGCAACATATGTTGCCATCCAAGCAACGTTATCATGGACGCCCCTGCTTATTTCAGCAAGAAAATGCCAAGCCAAATTCTGCACGTGTTACAACAGCGTGGCTTCATACTAAAATAATGTGGGTACTAGACTGGCCTACCTGTAGTCTAGACCTGTCTCCCATTGAAAATGTGTGGAGCATTTTGAAGCGTCAAAAATACCACAAGGGAGACCCCGGACTGTTGAACATCTTAAGCTGTACATCAAGCAAAAATGGGAAAGTATTCCACCTGAAAGGCTTAAAAAATTGGTCTCCTCAGTTCCAAAACATTTACTGAGTGTTGTTAAAAGGAAAGGCGATGTAACCCAGTGGTAAAAATGCCCCAGTGCCAACTTGTTTGCAATGTGTTGCGGCCATTAAATTCTAAGTTAATGATTATTTGCAACAAAAAAAATACCTTTCTTAGTTCGAACATTAAATATCTTGTCTTTGCAGTCCATTCAATTGAATATAAGTTGAAAAGGATTTTTATTTACCATTTACACAAAGTGCCAATTTCTCTGGTTTTGGGTTTTGTAGTAAAAGTACAGGTATACATTAAAAACAATATAAAAAAAATACAAATACACAAGAACACTAGTCAACTTTAAGAGTAAACAAAAGTAAATGTAATAGAGTAGAACGTATAAACATTGCAGTTATTATGATGGTGCCCTCTTTATTATAAGTGTTTTAGGAGGATTTAAATAGAAATGCTTCTAAGTGTCTATTTGTCTCATTAAAGATGGTGGATGTGATTCAACATTCTGTTACTCTAACTAGTCACTCCACGACGGAAATATTGGCAATAACAGCATAGAGTGGCTGTTACTATAGTATGCAGAGCGAGGGTCGGTGCACAAATCATCTGCTTCTTGTTGATTCCTGAGAAGGACATAATGGCAGATATGTTTAAAGAGTGAATGCCCACGCTTATCCCACACCCAAGTGGCCTTTACACACGCTCACCACAGTCAAGTGGCCATTTTTGGCCCTGTAGACCGCCGACTCGTGGCCGCTCCGAAAGTCCACAAAGCCTTCCCTGCCGGGCTGGATGTCAAATCGCACGCTGCACACACAGTAACAACAACATCATTAATATGGTGTTAACATGGAGCCACAGTGACATCTCCTTACCTGCCCTGGACTACCTGGATTAGGTCCGGCTTGTTGGTAATGACACACAGCTTGGTGAGGGCCTCAAACAGGAAGTCACACTGCAGAACAAGATCCCCCTATAAAGCAAAAGGTACAAACCTCGTTTCCATATGAGTTGGGAATTTGTGTTAGATGTAAATATAAACGGAATACAATGATTTGCAAATCATTTTCAACCCATATTCAGTTGAATATGCTACAAAGACAACATATTTGATGTTTAAACTGATAAACTATTTTTTTTTTGCAAATAACCATTAACTTTAGAATTTGATGCCAAGTTGGAAAAGGTGGCAATAAATACTGACAAAGTTGAGGAATGCTCATCAAACACTTATTTGGAACATCCCACAGGTGTGCAGGCTAATTGGGAACAGGTGGGTGCCATGATTGGGTATAAAAACAGCTTCCCAAAAAATGCTCAGTCTTTCTCAAGAAAGGATGGGGCGAGGTACACCCCTTTGTCCACAACTGTGTGAGCAAAACAGTTTAAGAACAACGTTTCCCAAAGTGCAATTGCAAAAAAATTTAGGTATTTCAACATCTACAGTCAATAATATTATCAAAAGGTTCAGAGAATCTGGAGAAATCACTCCACGTAAGCGGCATGGCCGAAAACCAACATTGAATGACCGTGACCTTCAATCCCTCAGACGGCACTGTATCAAAAACCGACATCAATCTTTAAAGGATATCACCACATGGGCTCAAGAACACTTCAGAAAACCACTGTCACCAAATACAGTTTGTCGCTACATCTGTAAGTGCAAGTTAAAGCTCTACTATGCAGAGCGAAAGCCATTTATCAACAACATCCAGAAACAACGCCGGCTTCTCTGGGCCCGAGATAATCTAAGATGGACAGATGCAAAGTGGAAAAGTGTTCTGAGTCCACATTTCAAATTGTTTTTGGAAATATTCGACATTGTGTCATCCGGACCAAAGGGGAAGCGAACCATCCAGCCTGTTATCAACGCGAAGTTGAAAAGCCAGCATCTGTGATGGTATGGGGGTGCATTAGTGCCCAAGGCATGGGTGACTTACACATATGTGAAGGTACCATTAATTCTGAAAGGTACATAAAGGTTTCGGAACAACATATGCCGCCACCTAAGCGCCATTTTTCACGGACGCCCCTGCTTATTTCACCAAGACAATGCAAGCCACATTCAGCACGTGTTGCAACAGCGTGGCTTCGTAAAAAAAGACTGTGTGTACTTTCCTGGCCCGCCTGCAGTCCAGACCTGTCTCCCATGGAAAATGTGTGGCGCATTATGAAGCGTAAAGTACGACAGCGGAGACCCTGGACTGTTGAACGACTGAAGCTCTACATAAAACAAGAATGGGAAGGAATTCCTCTTTCAAAGCTTCTACAATCAGTTTCCTCAGTTCCCAAACGTTTATTGAGTGTTGTTAAAAGAAAAGGTGATGTAACACAGTGGTGAACATGCCCTTTCCCAACTACTTTGGCACGTGTTGCAGCCATGAAATTCTGAGTTAATTATTATTTGGAAAAAAAAAAAAAAAGTTTATGAGTTTGAACCTCAAATATCTTGTCTTTGTAGTACATTAAATTGAATATGGGTTGAAAAGGACTTGCAAATCATTGCATTCCGTTTATATTTACATCTAACACAATTTCCCAACTCATATGGAAACGGGGTTTGTAAATCAGAAGGAAGTTCAGGTACAGGCTTTTAAACACACCAATGCATCCTCCCATCTACCTTCTGCTTGATGTCATCACATGCAACATGGAGGATCAAGAAGTTGTCACTCAGGTTGCTGACGGAAACGCCTGAATAAAAAAAGAAGACACATGTCGCCACTTTCCTTACATACTCTGTTTAATCCCCCTGCTTGTTACCTTTCAGCGAGCTGTAATCAATCCTCTGCTTGATCTTGGCCTCCTCCACTAGATAGGCGGCTTCCTGAGTGAAGACGAGCTGCCGCGGATGAGGCCTGAAGCCGTTCCTGTCATACTTGACCACGGGGACGGCGTATTTGACGTGCTCGTGACGAATCGCTTGCATGACTTTCATGCTTATGTATTCAGTGCCTTATTAGAATAGATGCAAGTACAAATGGCGAGTGATGGTTTAAGATGAGTGAGGATATAACAACACAGTCTCACCTATCCTGGTGTCCAGGAAGGGTCTGCACACACTGAAGGGGTAGTTCTCCTTTTTGTCTTTGAACATGCAGCCGCTCCGGACTTTTAACTCAAGCTGCAAACAAATTGTAATGATAAAAAATAACTTCATGAATTTATTATGAAGTTATTTTTAAGTGTATGGGGTTGTACCTGTGCTTTTCTCTCCTCGGTCATTCCTTGGACGTACTTACGGACCATGTGGCGGATGTAGAGCTTTTTTAGCAGCTGGGATGCCTGCACAACGGACAAAATAATATCACAGCAAATTATTGTGCTATTCTTTGCGATACAGGAGCATCAAATATTTGTAACAAATAATCACACATTTTATTTTTCACTTCATTCTTTTGCATTTTATGACTCACTGAGATGTTCATACAAATAAAGGGTATTTACAAAAAATAATAATAAATATATATTAAAACAGAATAATGAATTAATGTTGTCAAATGTATTTTCAAAATAAAATTACAGAAAACAGGATACAATCAAAAAATGGTTGTAACAGTAAAATATATAATTTGTAGACATACTATCCATCCATCAATTTTCTACCGCTTGTCCCTTTTGGGAAGACGGGGGGTGCTGGAGCCTATCTCAGCTGCATTCGGGCGGAAGGCGGTGTACACCCTGGACAAGTCGCCACCTCATCACAGGGCCAATTTTAGTGTTGCCAATCAACCTATCCCCAGGTGCATGTCTTAGGAGGTGGGAGGAAGCCGGAGTACCCGGAGGGCACCCACGCAGTCAAGGGGAGAAAATGCAAACTCCACACAGGATTGAACTCAGGACTACTCAGGACCTTCGTACTGTGAGGCACATGCACTAACCCTTGTCCCACCATGCTGCCCAAATGTATAATTCGGAGACATAATAGTATTTAGTAAATAACCCAAACCCATTTTTAGAAAATATTTTCAATAAATCATTTACATTGTATATTTTTGTTTAGTGTATAGCAGGGGTCACCAAGGCGGTGCCCGCGGGCACCAGGTAGCCCGTAAGGACCAGATGAGTTGCCCGCTGGCCTGTTCTTAAAATGGCTAAAATAGCAGCACTTACCAGTGAGCTGCCTCTATTTTTAAATTTATTTATTTTTACTAGCAAGCTGGTCTCGCTTTGCTCGACATTTATAACTCTAAGAGAGACAAAACTCAAATAGAATTTGAAAATCCAAGAAAATATTTTAAAGACTTGGTCTTCACTTGTTTAAATAAATTCATTTATTTTTTTACTTTGCTTCTTATAACTTTCAGAAAGACAATTTTAGAGAAAAAATACAACCTTAAAAA
This sequence comes from Nerophis ophidion, assembly GCF_033978795.1. NCBI lineage: Eukaryota > Metazoa > Chordata > Actinopteri > Syngnathiformes > Syngnathidae > Nerophis > Nerophis ophidion. The sequence continues at coordinate 3,804,329 of NC_084627.1, forward strand.
TCATTTTAGGATTTTTAAACACATATACCTTTTTACCTTTTAAATTCCTTCCTCTTCTTTCCTGACAATTTAAGTCAATGTTCAAGTACATTTTTTTTTTTTATTGTAAAGAATAATAGATACATTTAAATTTAATTCTTTATTTTAGCTTCTGTTTTTTCGACAAAGAATATTTGTGAAATTATAATTATTATAATAATCATTATGATTAAAATAAAAAAAAATATTCTGGCAAATCTAGAAAATCTTTAGAATCAAATTTAAATCTTATTTCAAAGTCTTTTGAATTTCTTTTAAAAGTTTTGTTCTGGAAAATCTGGAAGAAATAATGATTTGTCTGTCAGAAATATAGCTCGGTCCAATTTGTTATATATTCTAACAAAGTGCATATTGGATTTTAACCTATTTAAAACATGTCATCAAAATTCTAAAATTAATCTTAATCAGGAAAAATTACTAATGATGTTCCATAAATTATTATTTTTTTTTTTCAAAAAGATTCGATTTAGCTAGTTTTTCTCTTCTTTTTTTCGGTTGAATTTTGAATTTTAAAGAGTCGAAATTGAAGATAAACTATGTTTCAAAATTAGATTTTCATTTTTTTTCCTTTTTTTCTCCTCTTTTAACCCGTTCAATTAAGTGTTTTTTCATTATTTATTCTCTAGAAAAAACCTTCCATAAAGGGAAAAAAAATGTACGACGGAATGACAGACAGAAATACCCATTTATATATATATATATATATATATATATATATATATATATATATACATTTATTAAAGGTAAATTGAGCCAATTGGCTATTTCTGGCAATTTATTTAAGTGTGTATCAAACTGGTAGCCCTTCGCATTAATCAGTGCCCAAGAAGTAGCTCTTGGTTTCAAAAAGGTTGGTGACCCCTGGTGTAGAGTTAGTTACACAGCTATTAACAAGCAATGTAGTATTTTTTTTCATAACTTATTTTTACTTTTATTCCTATTTTTACCTAACCTCTGTGTCATGACTTGTTGCCCAGGACATAGCATATGTGTTCCTATGTTTAAGTCTACAGGTCTGTTCCCTGCGCCACTTGGTTTCTTTCTTTTACGTTTTGTTGCCGGGGTTTCTAGCAGTACGCGCCTGCATTTACTTTGCGATTAGCGTTTTCACCTGTGTGGTAGTAAGCACACCCCTAATTCATACCTGCCTTATGGTTCACTCGGTCTGGGTTTCTTGTTCGCCACTGGTGACTGTTTACATTTGCGGGGGTGTGTGTGTTCTAGGCTGAAGTTTTATGCTTGCTTGGTTTCTTCTCGCTATGCTAATCTAGCTTGTGTTGCTACACTTCGCCGGCGCTCCGAGCCACACGCGTTCTGGTGTTCTGCTGTGGGGTTGGAATGAAAACATCATTCTCAGCTTCAAGTTGCTTCCTGCCATTCCGTCTGCATCTTGGGGACATGACTTTTGCAGACATGCAACTTAATCGCAACACTCTGTTCTTATTGTGTCTATTTTATGTTTTTATATGTGATAATTTTGGTATTTTAGTGCAATTTGTCTCCTGACAATTGTCCACCTTGTGTACAGTGAAATATTCATTCTATTCGATTATAATCCATTCTATTGTATTCATATACAAAACCCAAAAACCAGTGAAGTTGGCACTTTGTGTGTGGCACAGGGGCATTTTTACCACTTTGTTACATGGCCTTTCCTTTTAACAACACTCAGTAAACGTTTGGGAACTGAGGAGATCAATTTTTGAAGCTTTTCAGGTGGAATTCTTTCACATTCTTGCGTGATGTAGATCTTAAGTTGTTCAACAGTCCGGAGTCTCCGTTGTGGCATTTTTCGACCCTTCATAATGTTCCACACATTTTCAATGGGAGACAGGTCTGGACTACAGGCAGGCCAGTCTAGTACCCCGCACTCTTTTACTAATAAGCCACCCTGTTATAACATGTGGCTTGGCATTGTCTTGCTAAAATAAGCAGGGGCGCCCATGATAATGGTGCTTGGATAGAAACATATGTTGCTCCAAAACCTGTATGTACCTTCCAGCATTAATGGTGCCTTCACAGATGTGTAAGTTACCCATGCCTTGGGCAATAATACACCCCCATACCATCACAGATGCTGGATTTTAAACTTTGTGCCTAGAACAATCCGGATGGTTCTTTTCACTCTTTGTTTCAGAGGACACAACGTCCACAGTTTTCAAAAACAATTATAAATGTGGACTCGTCAGACCACAGAACACTTTTCCACTTTGCATCAGTCCATCTTAGATGAGCTTGGGCCCAGCAAAGCCGGCGGCGTTTCTGGGTGTTGTTGATAAAAGGGTTTGGCTTTGCATAGTAGAGTTTTAACTTGCACTTACAGATGTACCGACAAACTGTAGTTACTGACAGTGGTTTTCTGAAGTGTTCCTGACCCTGAATATAGATTGAAAGAATTTGCAAATCATTGTATTCTGTTTTTATTTACGATTTACACAACGTGCCAACTTCAATAGTTTCGGGTTTTGTATAATATGGCACAGTGCTGTATCATCATAAGTTACTGCTGAAGCAGCTTGTGACTGACAGACACACACACACACAAACACACGCACGCACACACCTCGTTCATTACAGGCGCAGGGGTGGGCCAAGAGTCTTTCTCCAGGACCGTCTTTGGGAGGTTCTCCTTGAGCCGAGTCAAATAGTTTTGCCTCACGTATGCCAGGTACTCTCTGTTGTCAGCGCTGGAAGGATCATTTCGGGTCATGAAACCTTTAATGAACCTACAACACATTGGAATTCATTTCAACTGTTGCGGCCATCTTGTCCGAAAGCACCACTAGTCGTCATGTGTACCTCTTGATGATCCGAACTGCCCATTCCCTCTTTTCTCGCTCCTTTCTTGCCATCATGCCTCGAAAGCAGTTCTCGATCTTAGTGGCTGTTTACGTGAAGGCCAAGAGAGAACAAGTTAATGTGACCGCCTCACATGATACACTTGTGCAAGCGTTCAAAACACTCACCGGCATCTTTCTGCTTCTGGTAGTCGCCTTTCACGCGGTAGCCTTTGTATTTGGCCTGAATCCTTGTGGCTGCAAAAACAAATCTTCTCTAAGTGCTACATTACAGTTGAGTGGTCGTTGATGGTCTCTGCTTCACTTTGGAGTGATTGGTGGCCCAAGAAATGCAGCGGTCCCTTTGTTAAAGCTTTGTTTGACACACTTTTAACGTCTGGTATTTCCCATTTAAAACGAACCATATGGAGTAATTTCATGTCAAGTCATCATTAAATGGCCCTGATATGTCAAAAGACATTAAAGGCCTACTGAGATGAGATTTTCTTATTTAAACGGGGATAGCAGGTCCATTCTATGTGTCATACTTGATCATTTCGCGATATTGCCATATTTTTGCTGAAAGGATTTAGTAGAGAACATCGACGATAAAGTTCGCAACTTTTGGTGCTGATAAAAAAGCCTTGCCTATACCGGAAGTAGCAGACGATATGCCCATGACGTCACGGGTTGTGGAGCTCCTCACATCCGCACATTGTTTACAATCGTGGCCACCAGCAGCGAGAGCGATTGGGACCAAGAAAGCGACGATTTCTTGGCACCACCTTTTTCTTTTGAAATAGGTGGTGCCAAGAAAGTCAAAGGATGCTCACTGACCTAAACTACTGTTTTACCACACAGATTTTGGTCATTATCCAAAACAGTACACACACACACACACACACACACACACACACACACACACACAATAGGGTTGTCCATATACCAATATTTTGGTACCGTAATGTATTTCGATACTATTTTAAATAAAAGGGACCACCAAAAAAAATGCATTATTGGCTATATTAGAACAAAAATCTTATGTTGCATTAAACTTATGTCTCTTATTGCAATTGAAGAACAATTTTGGCCTTCAAAAAATACTGAACATAATAGACAACTTGTCTTTTAGCTTGTCCTAATGTGTCTGCTGACGTATGGAGTGACATATTGTGTCATTTATATTCTATTATTTTGTCAACATTATGAGGGACAATCTGTAAAAATGCATTATTAATCTACTTGTTCATTTACTGTTAATATCTGCCTTTTTTCTGTTACAACATGTTCTATCTACACTTCTGTTAAACTGTAATAGTCACTTCTTCTGTTGTTTGGATACTTCACATTAGTTTTGGATGATACCACAAATTGAGGTATTGCTCCGATACCAAGTACTTACATGGTCATACATTGGTCTTATTCAAAGTTTTTAAAATATTTCTTGACTTTATAAACATGATATGAATTTTAAAAAAAAGAAAAAAGATTTTGTGATGATAAAAAATGTTGATGTAATCATAGTAGTATTGAATAGATACGCTATTATACTTGGTATCATTACAGTGGATGTCGGGTGTAGATCCACCCATGGCATTTGTTTACATTCAAAACCGCTATCTTTTGTTAGCGATGACGCCAGTGAGCTATTGTATCCTCCTACGATGTGTCGTGAAGCATGTTTAGCTATTCCTCGTCCTGCAGTGATGATACTTGTGAGAAACTTACGTTATTTGTCGCCATGGAGGCGATGATTAGTGATTTAGAAGTAGCTAAAACACTGGCGACTGCGGATGGATGTTAGTTGCTAGCTAGCTAGCCATGTCTTAAATCACCTCTTCCTGAGGATTCTACAATGTTATAGCTTCACTTTTATCATTAGTTTTTAGGACAAAATGTGCCCATTCTCCTTTTTCTATCTACACACTGTGTTTGCTTGTAAGTACTCTGTGATTTTGCGCTGTCGAACATGCTCCTACATGCTCGTAAAACCAGCAATGTCATGAAGTTAAGGGTAAAAAAACAGGGAACAGGTACTTTTCAAACAGGGTATAGTACCGTTTTTGATTCATTAGTATCGCAATACTATACCATACCATACTAACTTTATTTACAAAAACCTTTAAAAACAACCACAGTTGAAGAACAAAGGGCTGTACACCACAAAGAAATAAAGGCAAAGGATAGACTAAAAAAACAACAACATTTAAAACAGAAGTAAAAAACACATTGAAATAGCAAATACAAATTACCCTAAGAAAAATGTGTTAGATAAAAAGCAGATAAAAAGTTAAAAACAGTTAAATACTACAAATACCGTACAACCCTAATACACACACACACACACACACACACTTAGAGGGGCTACACTATACGCTTCCGACTCACCTAGCTTATGTTTGCACACTTGAAAGGCGTCTTCCGTTGCAAACAGAGTTTCCGGATGGCGGATGAAAATCTTTGTCCTCAAGGAGGCGAGGAGACATAATATTAAGACAAGTATTTTACCCCGAGGTACGAATATGTGATTGTCTTACCTGCCCATCTTGTACTCATCAGGTTTGTAGCCCAGATGCTTGATTAGGCACTGCACACCTTCCGCAGCGGTACCTTTCCAGTTGGGCCAGGTGCCTGGACATAAGGCTTTGTACCTGCGGAAAGGAGACAATAAGAGAAGGCATTCAAAGAAGAGTTTGTGCTTAGCTTAGCTTACCTCTGGAGGAAGATCTCATATTTTCGGCGATACGCAAATCCCGCACGCCGCACCCTCAGGTGCTCCATCAGGCCCAAGTACTTGACCTGATGTCGCACCAGCACTTCATCAAAGCGTCCTATAAGCGGTAGACGGAACAGTCAAAATTTTGTGGCAAAGATGCTAAAATGAAGTGTATTCCGTCTCACCCGGAAGTTTGGCTTCATTGGGTTTGATGCAGCGGATGTACCAAGGCTCTTTGGTCATTAGGATCTCGGTCAGGCCCACCAGGCTGCTCTTGAACTGGGTCACCACCTGCAGGAAAGAACATGACCCTTGTAGTGACGTTTATGACGCGAAAAGGTAAGAAAGGTAACATCTCTTACAGTTTCAGGTCTCCTCTTTCGGTCCGGCTCGGTCGAAGGAAAACAATGTTTGATGATAGCATTTTTCGACTGTTGCATAACCTTAAAAAAGACAAGATATTTATTATCATTGCTCCAATATATCAAGCCTTGTGAGACATTTTTTGACACAGAACATGATGCACCACAATTATAAAAAAGATAAATATAAAAAAGTATAAGTTAAAGTTAAAGTACCAATGATTGTCACACATACACTAGGTGTGGTGAAATGTGTCCTCTGCAGTTGACCCATCCCCTTGTTCACCCCCTGGAAGCTGAGGCGAGCAGTGGGCAGCAGCAGTGGCCGCGCACGGGAAACATTTTTGGTGATTTAACCCCCAATTCCAACCCTTGATGCTAAGTGCCAAGCAGGGAGGTAATGGGTCCCATTTTTATAGTCTTGGGTATGACTCGGCCGGGGTTTGATCTCTACTGATCTCAGGGCGGACACTCTAACCCAGGGGTCGGGAACCTTTTTGGCCGAGAGAGCCATGAAAGCCAAATATTTTAAAATGTATTTCCGTGAGAGCCATATAATATTTTTTAACACTGAATACAATTAAATGCGTGCATTTTTAAGTAAGACCAACATTTTTAGAGAATATTAAGTCTCTTATTCTTTTTAATAACGTTGTTATTGGAGCAGTACATCTCTGATGGTAGAGTGGCCGTGCCAGCAACTTGAGGGTTCCAGGTTCAACCCTCGCTTCCGCCATCCTAGTCACTGCCATTGTGTCCTTGGGCAAGACACTTTACCCACCTGCTCTCAGTGCCACCCACACTGGTTTAAATGTAACTTAGATATTGGGTTTCACTATGTAAAGCGCTTTGAGTCACTAGAGAAAAAGCGCTATATAAATATAATTCACGTCACAATATAATTCACTCATTCTAAAGCTAACCAATAATAAATATGATACTTCTTACCATTAATGCGACTTCTTGAACAGGTGCGATAGAAAATGGATGATTGGAATAAAATGCATGAGAATGTCTTATCTTTTGAACGTTATTTTAAACACTGTGATTATCAGCGGAATTATTCATTACTTATCGTGTTAAGCAATGTCAGCTAAGATTTATCTGAGAGCCAGATGCAGTCATCAAAAGAGCCACATCTGGCTCTAGAGCCATAAGTTCCCTACCCCTGCTCTAACCACTAATCCACTCAGTTGTATAATATTGGGATATAGTATATCATGAAAATATTGCATTATTTAATATTAAAACATAACAAATGGAATAAAAATCATTCATGTTCTTATTTGTATTATATTCATTAACCATATTAATATCTTAGCCATTGGACCGGGTCCCATTGTTGGGCCGCAAGCACTCCAGAGAATGCCGCCAAAAAATGTTTCTCAGCTGTGGGTTGTAGCGGTAGTCAGTTGCAATACGCTTTCCCACCACATGTGGCAGTAATGACAATATTCAAACAAACAGAAGACGTTTGTAGCTAAATTCATAGAAAAAGTTCTTAAGCGCAAAAATAATGACTAAAAGGTTAAAGCTATATGTACTTTTTCACTTTAATCTTATTGACGGTTTAGTAAGTAAACATATTCATTATCAATTTAGTTTGTTATTTAGTTAAATGTATTTTTCATCAGTCATTTATGAGTCCCTTTATAATTATATAGCGCTTTTCTCTAGTAACTCAAAGTGCTTCACCTTCTTATGCAGTTTATTTGATTAGTACTTATTTTTCGAATCAGCTTGACCTAAGTCTAAAGTTTACATGTTAAATAAATAATAATCTTTGTGATTAACACATGGTTTCATATCAAGTGACAGGGATTTAAACTGTAAGTAGGTTAGAAATAAGTTATCAAATAGGGTTCAAATCAAAAGTAAGATTACTAATTCAGTGTTAATACTTGAGTGAGCCACGAGCCCCTTGGTAGTGTAAAAGTTGGCACCAGAGCTTACTAAAGTTAAGAGACCCAATATTACATTATATTTACTATTTATAAATAATCATTAATTTAAACATAATGTCCATAGTATGTTACATTTTGGACAATAAATTCACCATACCATTAAACATGAATTAATTACCACTGTAATATAAAAAAATGGTTAAGAAATTACCTCTTTTCCATTTTGATACAAAAGGTCGTTGTTTTTGTCCAGAAATCCTGAAAAACATCATGTTAGACTTAAATTAGTAGGAGAGGCCAGACGGCTTCCCGACCTGAGTGTGGCGGTGGAGGTACGGTATGTGGAGGGGGAGTGGCCTGCGGGCTTGTCGCGGAACAGGGTGTGCAAGGACCGGTCTCGAAGACAGCGACAGGTGAGTAGATGGCCCAGGTGGGCATTGATATCCAATCACCTGTTGTTGCCTTTATTAGCAGCAGACTCGGCAATTGGAGTAGGAGCCAGATATAGAGAGACAAACTGAGAAAAAGACCATTTGCTAGAAAGCAAAAGCTTAGCATGACTTATAAAAATAAAACAGTGCTGTAGCCGGAAATCCGGGCTCTCGTGGCAGTATGTGGTGGTCCGCAGAACCCACTAGAGGGCAACCTCTACAGTACTCTTGCGGGACAATTCATTAGGCACCCCTGCACATTCTATTTTATATCATATTTTGTACATTTAAAACACTTCCTTGAAGGTCTGCATTACATGTAACAGGGGTTCTTTGGACACAATTTTCTCATAAATTATGTTTGACAGACCATTTTCAAGCCACTTTTTGTTTTGTGGGCGGTCTTATTTATGTGCCTACACTTCGATAGTGACTAAGTTGGAAATATCTGTGTTAGAAATGGATGTGTACGTACGAGCCAGACTGCCCCAAAAGAGAATAGCGAAAGAGAAGGAGCATGTAGACTACAGCGTCGGACTACAATGGCAGACCCGTACAAAGCCCTTTGGGTAAATTTATTCCATACTTGGATAAATCACTGAAGTCATTGGTGCAAAAAAATTTCACAGGTTGTTCCAATTCATAACGGCTTGTTGGGCGGACGCATGAAGGAAGGCAAGATTGTTTTATAAATATCCCCGCATTGATTCAACAGATTGATTTCCAATTTTCAGGACTAATGTAAAACCCACACACAAAAAAACAGGTACAAATAGGTAAGAAAAGTTGGTTTTGCATGATGCGGCCCCTTTAATAAGATCAATATAGCAGCTAATCAGTAAGCTTATAAGCATGTTTTTCCCCCCTAAATATTACCCTTTAACTAGATGAGGCAATTCCTTAAAATTGTGTGTGAATGCTCCAATGCTGAAGTTGAATTGAAATCCTGGATTTTTTTTTTAGCATTGTTCAAATAGAGCACTCTATTCACAAACGAGCTGAATATTTTGAAGTTTGAACGGTTCGAATCAGATGAAAAATGTGGGATTTGTGGAACTTTGAAAAATGTCCCATTGATTTCAATGGGAATTTCCCCCAAATTTGGGAATTTCAAGAAAAGCAGATTTTTTTTTTTAAAATGGTAAAAAACTTGAATTGTCTGAATGAGTTGAAATGGTTGGTGTTGGAATTTTTCAAATCGGTCGAGAAACGTTAATGTAGCAACATGTTGTATTGAGAAAGGATATTGAGAAATTCCTGGAATTTCGGGAAAACTGGGAATTGTTCCAGTTAGAAAAAATCAACTTTGTTTTTTTGTCGTGATTAAGAGGAATGTTTTTACCGTAGAACGGTTTAAATGTGTTGAAAAATGTTAAAAGGAGTAGTCGGCCAAAAAAAAAGGGTGGAAGTAGAGATTTTGAAAAACCAGGAATTCTGGAAAATCCTGGATGTTTTTGGAGCTTGGAAAGAAGGTATTTAAAATTTCCAAGATGGTGGAATGTGTTGAAAGTGGAATGGTTTGAATAGGTTGAACAATGTGGAAATGGTGGAAGTTTGAAAAATGGCTAATTCATTTTGAATGGGAAAAATGTCCCGGAAAACAAGGAATTCTGGGAAAGCTGGGAATTTGTCAAGGGAAAGCCCGCCATTCCCGAAAAGGCTGAACAGTTTAAAGTTGGAACGGTTTGAATTGGGTGAAGGTAGTGAGTGCCAAAATCTGGAGAAAAAGAAGATAAAGTTGAAGAAGTTGAATAAATAGATGAATTTTGGTGTAAAAAACCATGTGTGTGAATGATTTGGAGCATTCACACAAATATCCTACAGTGAACTATAACTGAATATAATAAAGGAAGAGGATAGGAATGCCTCGGGATCGCCCTGGAGGAAGTGGACGAAGTGGCTGGGGAGAGGGAAGTCTGGGCTTCTCTGCTTAAGCTGCTGCCCCCGCGACCTGACCTCAGATAAGCGGAAGCAAATGGATGGATGGATGGATTTCTCACCCACTACACAGTATGTGACCTCTCCAGCGTAGTGCAGCAGGCGGAAGTCTCCTCTCTCCAGTGTTTTCCTCGTCCTTTGGTCGGCAAGTTTGTGTCTGGAGGTCAACAATTTCAGTACGAGGGTGTTACTTGGACTGTAGGCGTCATAGCAGAAGCTTACGTGACAAAATGAGGGTGACCGCCGATCTCTTCCTCCATTTTCTCCAGCAGAGTGAGATCTGTGGCCTCGCCGGGACGTAAACACTCCTCATCCTTCACCAAATGGAGAAATACAACATATCTGAGATGTCCTGTGAAAGTCGAGTCAAATTTAGGCTGCATTCAAACTTGTGGTTCAGTTCTCTCTGCTTACAGTGCTTAGCCTTTAAAATCCAAGACGAGATGCCAATCGGTTGGGCTGAACATGTATGTTAGAATAATTGTATCTAAGTTATCAAAAACTTTGTGTTTCAATGAGTTCCCGGCGAGCAGACAAAAGCTTTCTTTAATCCTTCAAAGCAGAAGGCTTGTAAAACTCCACTGTATAGGATGGGAAGCAACTTGATGGTGTTCTATTTATTTGTTGTATTGTAATCCACAGAAGGATTTTGTCTTGACCCAAGAACTGCAAAAGAGGAGAGGAAGCGGGACCAGACTCCCCTCCAGGCGACCTTTTCTTTCAACTGTTTTAATAAAAAACGATGGCTGTTTACGACCCACGCTTCTTAGAAACAGCTCTTGCCATGTAATCAAGGAAAGTCCAAATAAAAGAGGAGGCGTACAATCTTCCGCCAGAGCATGATGAAAACTGTACAAGAGTAGAGCCCAGACATCTCTCCTCAACTGAGCCAAATGTAATTCTGTCTCTGTTTAATTCCTTGCTTCTTGTCTTGTTTAATAGACGTCATCAGTGTTTGAACCTGACAATGTACAGCAGATTATTTCTATATTTTGCTATATTTACCATTTTAGATTTTATTAAACATTTCCAATCTATATCTGCAAGGGAGAATCAACACTTTCGAGATTGGTCTTTTCTTGTATTTTAGTGAATTAATTTACAAAAGGCAAATATGGTCGGCTATAGGCTACTAGGAGATGGCAGCCACACAACAGCTAAGCACACAATAACAACCAAGCTAGGTATGCGTAAAGTGTCCTTAATGAAACAATAATGCAGTCTAAAACATAACATTTGTCAATAGAAACGAGTTGCATATTACTTACAGAAACAAAGTCTTGAAGGCAGAAGCGCATTTGAAAGCACCCGGTAACAAACGTGTCCGCATCATTCAACCTATTGCGTCAAGAATTTAACTTAACTAATCATTTTTACCACTGGGTATCGCCAAAACAAACAAATACGAATCCACTTCAATCTAAAGACAGCAGGAGAGTCAAAAGGTTAGTGGTTTTCAATACCGACCATTGTTCTCAGAGTCATTTCGCTTGATCAAGCCTTTTATAACACAATAACATAATAAAAGTATGTGCAATGATTCGTACTGATATCGTATCGAGTTAAAATTGGTACAGGCCAATACTCAAGGCTCCAATTGTCACGGCCAGTCACACCAGGCCGTGCCTTATTTAGTTTCCTGGTGTGTGGTGTGGTGTTTTAGGTACTGTCTTGTGCTATGATTCCGTAGTTTTCACTTCATGTTTTCTCGTGTCCTGCAGCTGTTTCACGCCTGCCTTTTAGAGAAAGTCCCCGCAACCAGTTTTCTGTTTGCAATCAAGACTATTTAAGTTGTGTGGAGGCTTTCTTTCTTCGTCAGGACTTTGGCGATTGTTCATCATGTGTATCGTTTGTGTACACTTCTCCCGCTCTATGTTCTTACGAGTAAGTCTTTGCTGTTCTCCAGCATTCTGTTCGGTAACCTGATCAGTTTAGTTTTGTTCAAGCATGGCCTTCCCTATGCTTTCCGAGCCTTTACCAGTGGCTGCCTCCTGCTTTGTTTACCTGCACCCTCCCCACTCGGGTTCCTGCATATTGGCAACACGGCAACAACCGCTGTCATACAACCCTTGTGTGGTGTTTGGGTCTGTGGGACCCGTTTTCATTTTTCTATTAAAAGAAAAATGATATAATTAATTAATTTTTCAAACTGAGACTCACTGACTTTGGCTCATTTTCTGTGTAGAACATATATCAGAATACATATTTAATGACAACACACACCATACACCCCCCCTATACATTTCTACTACATATAATATGTCCGGGTCCACTGGACCTGGGGTAATAGAAGGGTGGAAATTGATGATCTGTGTAGCACGCACGCACGCACGCACGCACGCACGCACGCACGCACGCACAGCAGGCCTAGACAGGAGGAGGACAGAATGTAGGTAGACAGAACATCAGAGGGTCAAATGTGCGAGAAAATGAGAGCAGACCGTGTTGACAAGCAATGTTGCAACCTGGTGTGGGGACCACAAGTGCGGAAACACAAAAGAAGAATCCCTGCGGGATGCAGAAACTGGCAGAGAAATTTTACGTGAAACGTTCATATTTTTGTTACTAGCCAGCGTTTGTGGGTCCGATGGACCCGTTGCACTTTGTGGCTTTTAATGCCTCACAGTCAAACACTTTTATGTTAAAATACTGAACAGATGTTCACCTTATCCCAATTAACATCTGTTCAGTATTTTAACATAAAGGTGTTTGATTGTGAGGCATTAAAAGTGTTTGATTGTGAGGCATTAAAAGCCTCACAATCAAACACCATTATGTTAAAATACTGAACAGATGTTAATTGGGATAAGGTGAACATCTGTTCAGTATTTTAACATAAAAGTGTTTGACTGTGAGGCATTAAAAGCCACAAAGTGCAACGGGTCCATCAGACCCACAAACGCTGGCTAGAAACAACAATATGAACATTACACAAGGGTTAATAAGGTATCGGAAGTGAAAAAGTTGTATCGCAACACACCTACTTCTGACCAATTTTCTCTTAATTGTTTGTCATGTTGTGTTTTGTCATTTCCCTGCCTTCTCTTTTTTTTATGGTGTCTGTTTTCTTCAGTTAATTAGTCCCCAGCGAGGCACACCTGCAACATATCTCTACCTCTGAGTATTTAAGCTTGTCACTGACAGCTGGGTCCTGCCGGTTATTGTCTCCTGCACCTCCCACGTGCATGTGCCTGCTTCACTTTGTCAGTCCTGGTATGTTGTCTCTCCTTATTCCTGAAATTCCTCACCTCTTTGAGGTAAAGAGGATTTTGTGTTGGACCTTTTGTTGAGCTCAGTGCGCCCTGGCCTTTTCCCCTGCCGACCACTGAGGGACCTGCATTTGTTTGCTTATTCATGGTGTGCACTTCTGCCCCATCGCCTTTTGTTACACTTTTTGGACTTATTACATTTTCCCTTTTTGTAATTCTACCTTGCCTCCCATCTCTGCATCCTGGGGTCACCTCCTTGACCCATTCCTAACATGTCAAATAGAACACCGTTCCATGTCGCGTTGACTTTTGTGCTCAAGTGAACCACAACGGAGCATGAACGCTTGAGTCTGTTTGTTTGGTGCCCACCGTGGTTTGGATAGCCGCAATCAAATGAAGCGTACAAGTAGACAAAACACACCAGAGTTCCTTTTCAACTGTACCAAACATGACAAGTGTGATTGTGCCTTTGGACTGATCTTTACCAATAAGGAGATGATCCCTCGGTGTTTCTCCTCCACAAGGTCGCAGATGATCTTATTGTTGAAATATGGCACTGGCTCCCACTGTGTGTGTGCAAACGTCCATGATACGCTTCATCTACTGTGTTGTCATTGTTCATATACAGGACAGAAGGGCGTGACTGACCTCGATGCCTTCCGTCTCGTACTCCTCCTGCTCCGACTTCAGAGTCAGCTGGATGAAAAGTTGCTGAAGCTTCTCGTTGCAGTAGTTGATGCAAAACTGCTCAAAGCTAAAAACAAAATTTAAAAAATGGATACAATCACAGGTGTTAGGTCTCGTTTTTTTTTCAATTGGATTTGTTTTGAGGACTCTCACCTGTTCACGTTGAAAACCTCGAATCCATAGATGTCTAACAGACCGATCACCGTCTTTCTGGATGAATCCTAGGAATGTTTGACGGATCATTACATTTTATATTACGTACACAAGGCTATGAGGTTATGTCCATGGCTGCAGAAGTGTCATTGATGTACAGTGGTACCTTGACTTAAGAATGCCCCAAATTAAGAGTGTTTTGAAAAAGAGCTGTCTCTTGGCAATGTTGTTGTAGCTGCCAACAGACAGTTTTGAAGTAATTTCATTTATCTAAAGTGTTGTGTTTATATACCGTATTTTTCGGACTATAAGTCGCAGTTTTTTTCATAGTTTGGCCAGGGGTGCGACGCGTGTGTGAAATTATTAACACATTACCGTAAAATATCAAATAATATGATTTAGCTCATTCATGTAAGAGACTCGACGTATAAGATTTCATGGGATTTATCGATTAGGAGTGACAGATTGTTTGGTAAATGTATAGAATGTTCTATATGTTATGGTTATTTGAATGACTCTTACCATAAAATGTTACGTTAACATACCAGGCACCTTCTCAGTTGGTTATTTATGCGTCATATAACGTACACTTATTCAGTCTGTTGTTCACTATTCTTTATTTATTTTTAATTGCCTTTCAAATGTCTATTCTTTGTGTTGGGTTTTATCAAATACATTTCCCCAAAAATTGCGACTTATACTCCAGTGCGACTTATATGTGTTTTTTCCCTTCTTTATTATGCATTTTCGGCAGGTGAGACTTATACTGCGGAGCGATTTATACTCCGAAAAATACGGTACACATTTTTTGATGTGTATAAATAATTCTATTCAGAATATAGTTTTTTGTATAACTTTGTAAATATACGGTACGTGGGTTTATTCAATGGCAGAACTAATGGAGTTGAAATCAGTCTGACGTCAGCCAGGGTTGTTAAAATATCTAAATCTAAATGTAATTAACCATTGGCATTTATCCATGAAAATATGGAGAAGCTGCTGATGGTGTGTTTAATGGAGAAGCAGCCAGAAGGAGACACAGTAGAAGTCCAATCGCCAAGGTAAATGCTGTACATTATTATTACATTACGTCATAAATCTATTGCCGTTGTAGAATAAATGATAAATAAATGGGTTGTACTTGTATAGCGCTTTTCTACCTTCAAGGTACTCAAAGCGCTTTCACACTACTTCCACATTTACCCATTCACACACACATTCACACACTGATGGAGGGAGCTGCCATGCAAGGCGCCAACCAGCACCCATCAGGAGCAAGGGTGAAGTGTCTTGCTCAGGACGTGACGAAGTTGGTACTAGGTGGGATTTGAACCAGGGACCCTCGGGTTGCGCACGGCCACTCTCCCACTGCGCCACGCCGTCCCTAATAGCACATTCTTTTTTTTTTCATACATACGTATATATATAATATTTTTATCTAAAAAAAAATTTTTTTTAAAAACATGTTGCCTGTTACAATTGTGCTGTTAGTAGGTGCAAACTACAATTTAAACTAATTCAATTCATTAAAATGAGAGACTTTGATTTGAGATACAAGTGGTTTTAGTTAAAAGCGTCGTCACAGAACCAATTGAGCTTGTAAGTTAAGGTACTACTGCATTGTAAAATGTATTTTAATTACTTAAATGTCAGCATTAAAGAGACAGATTAAAAAGATAATGTACTTATTTTCGCACCATGTTTGCCAGCGATTCATTGATCTTGTTGACCAGCCAGTTGAAAGTGCGTCCATAGACAGCTTTGGCCAGGGCGTCCCTCGCGTAAACAGCGTGGTCCACAGAAAAGGGACTAAAAACCTTATTTGTACAGCAAAGAAAAGTGTGATTATTAATACCATAAAAACTGTGTTCCCACAAGACCAGGGGTGTCCAAAGTCCAGCCCGGGAGACATTTGCGGGCTGCAGCTATTTTTTTCAACAATGAAAATATCTTTAAAAAACAAAGACATGAAAAAGTGCCCTAAAAGAGCAAACAGGTGAAATGTAACGAGAAAAAGTTGCAATGTTGACTAACAACAAAGCTGCCGTGCGGGATGTTTTTTTTAATAGAAGTCAGTTATAAAAATAAAAAAAATTAATCATAAAAAATGCTGTTATGAATTATTGACCTGAAAAAAAAGGAAAATATTGCATATTTTGTGTTTGCTGTATAAAAACAAAGTTATAAGTTCAAACTTATAATAGATAAGTGGATCTGAAGATGATCTCGAGCAGGGGTCTCAAACTCAATTTACCTGGGATGCAGAGTCTGGGTGAGGCAGGGGCCGCAAGAAAAATGTCTTTAACTTTTTTTTTTTAAATGTCTTTATTTTTATTTTCAACACAAAATAAAATCAAAATATAAATGAACAAAATGAGAATTAAGTAATGTGAGGCAATGCAAATTAAACAATAAAAAAAAACAAATAACGGTTTGAACAGGTCTAGGTTATTTGGGATGGTTATTACTGACGGACAGGTGTCGCGGTATGACTGCAGTCAGGCACGTAAGAAAACCCTCGTCTCCATGGCAACATTTCGGTCGCTTTCACTCATTTGCCGCCTTTCCACTAACGCAGGGGTAGGCAACCCAGAATGTTGAAAGAGCCATTTTGGACCCAAATAACAAAAATCGTCAAGGGGGGGCAAAACGTTTCTCTGCTTTGATCACGCAAGTGACGTCAATTTTCGGCCCTCGAGAGCCACATACCACACCGTGATTGGTAGATTCCATCAGGTCCGCACACAACGCTGTCAAGCACCATTTCTATAAAACTCGCGGGTCGCACTAACATTAAACTTTCATATTAAGGTGGGGGCCGCAAAATAACGTCTGCGGCCCGCGTGTCTGAGACCCCTGATCTAGAGACTTAAAAGTTATGGATCCCCAAGAATTTTAGTGGGTCTTTTTTTTAACACGGTCATTACTGAAGAAATAGTAATGAATTAAAATCAACGTTGTTATGAGTTATTGACCTATTCAAGGCTCCAATTACTTCACATAAAATATTTCACTTTGAACATATTTGGGGTGAAATTATTGCATATTTTGTGTTTGTTTTTCCATAAAAAAACAGGGTTTTGACAAAAAGGGCATAAAATAAACATTTTAAAAAGTTATAGACAGATAAAGCTCCACTTTGTGTGAATAAAAAAAAAATCTACTTTTAAGTATTTTTGGGGGTAAAATATTGCCTATTTTGTGTTTGCTGCGTAAAAACAAAGTTTGTTTTGACAAAAAAAACATGAAGAAATAGTAAAAACGTATAACCGATAAATAGATCTGAAGACAATCTAGAGATTAAAGTGTTATGGATCCCCAATAACTTTAGTGGGCCTTTTTTTTGTTTTAAACAGTCATTAATCAAAAACATTATATTATATTCAAGTCAATGTTGTTATGAGTTATTGACCTATTCAAGGTTTACATTTTTTACTTTGACAATATTTGGGGTGAAATTATTGCATATTTTGTGGGTTTTTTTCATTGCAAAAACTGGCTGTTCAAAAAAAGGGCGTAAAACATAAACATTAAAAAAGTTGTATCAACAGACAAAGCTCCAATTTCTTCAAATCAAAATTTCTACTTTTAAGTATTTTGGGGGGTAAAATATTGCATATTTTGTGTTTGCTGTATAAAAATTAAGTTTGCTTTAACAAAACAAACATGAATAAATAATAAAAACGTATAACAGACGAATAGATCTGAAGACGATCTAGAGACTTAAGCGTTATGAATCCCCAATAATTTTAGTGGGCCTTTTTTTGCAAACAGTGATTACTCAAAAAATACCAATGAATTTAAATCAATGTTGTTTTGAATTACTGACCGATTTAAGGCTCCAATTACATCACATCAAATATTTTACTTTCAACATATTTGGCCCGAAATTATTCAATATTTTGTGTTTTTTCTCCCCATAAAAAAACAGGGTTTTGACAAAAAGGGCATAAAACAAACATTTTAAAAAGTTATATTGACAGATAATGCTCCAATTTCCTGAACTCAAAATTTCCACTTTAAGTATTTTGGGGTGCAATATATTGTATATTTTGTGTTTGCTGCATGAAAACAAAGTTTGCTTTGACAAAACGAACATGAAGAAATAATAAAAACGTATAACAGATAAGTAGATCTGAAGACAATCTAGAGACTTAAGTGTTATGGATCCCGAATAATTTTAGTGTGCCATATTTTTAAACAGTCATACCTCCAAAAATACTAATGAATTAAAATCAATGTTGTTATGAGTTTTTGACCTCTTCAAGGCTCCAATTTTGACTTTGAAAATATTTTGGGTGAAATTTTTGCATATTTTGTGCGGTTTTTTTATTAAAAAAACTGGCTGTTGACAAAAGGGCATAAAACATAAACATTGAAAAAGTTATATCAACAGACAAAGCTCCAATTTCTTTAAATAAAAAATTCTACTTTTAAGTATTTTGGGGGGTAAAATATTGCATATTTTGAGTTTCCTGTATAAAAACAAAGTTTGCTTTGACAAAACAAACATGAAGAAATAATAAAAACTTATAACAGATGACGACGATGAGGACGATCCAGAGACTTAAGTGTTATGAATTCCCAAGAATTTTAGTGGGCCTTTTCTTTTTTAAACAGTGATTTATTACTCCATAAATAGTAATGAATTAAAATCAATGTTGTTATAAGTTATTGACCTATTCAAGGCTACAATTACATCACATCAAATATTTCACTTTCCATATATTTGGGGCGAAATGATTGCATATTTTGTGGGGGGTTTTCCATTAACAAAACAGGGTTTTGACAAAAAGGGCATAAAACAAACATTTAAAAAAGTTATATTGAAAGACAATGCTCCAATTTCTTGAAATCAAAAATTCTAACTTTTAAGTATTTTGGGGGGTAAAACATTGTATAATTTGTGTTTGCTGTATAAAAACTAAGTTGGCTTTGACAAAACAAACATGAAGAAATAATAACAAACTATAATAGATGAATAGATCTGAAGATGATCTAGAGACTTAAGTGTTTTGGATCCCGTTTTTTTAAAACGGTCTTTACTCAAATAATACTAATTATGGTAATTATTATCAATGTCATTAAAGCTCCAGTTACTTCACATAAAATATTTAACTATGAACATATTTGGGGCGAAATCATTGCATATGTTGTGTTTTTTTCGATAAAAAAAAACTGAGTTTAGACAAAAAGGACATAAAATAAACATATTAAAAAGTTATATTGACAAATAAAGCTGAAGTTGATCTACAGATTCAAATGTTGAATTAAAAAAAAATATATATATATATATATATATATATGTGTGTGACTTATTTCTAACATTTTTAGGACTATCACCCTTCCGGGGCCCTGGACCAAAATTGAGAGGATCACTAAAGATGAGAAAAAAATTTATATTTTATATTCTATTGGTTTTTCAGTGTGTGGCCCTGGTGAAAAAAAAACCTTTGGACATCCCTGCACTAGACGGAGAGACAGGTCGCTGGACACTTCATTAGGTACTTCTCTGCCAGTGTCAAAAAAGAAATGAGTCACCTCCTCCTTTTTGGCCTCGATCTTTCGGTGCGTTAAGCCCTGTTGTAGCACCTGAGCAGGGATCCCAAGTAACTGTAGCACAACAGCAAAAAATAACTTGAAGAATGTAAATACAATACTGTAAAATATTCGTATTTTGGTTAGGTTCTGACTTTTGACACCCATTGCATTTCCTGGTTGTTGTTGAGACTGGCATAACCTCGAGCGTCCGTCTCGAACTGGACGTTCCCCAAGTGGAGAACGCTGGCAATGATTCCAAACAGGTGCTTGGAGAACACCGGACGTTGGAACGTGGGTCATAAAAACATTTGGATTTTTGCGAGACTTCCCTGATCCCTACCTCGGTGTCACTCTCGCTGAAGTCAATGACAGAAAGGGCTCTCCGCACCGTCTTCCAGTCGCTTTTGTCGTTGATGGAGCTGACTTTGGCACAATTACCCTGAAAGTGATGCGGGATTAGGCTCTGATTTGAAACTCTCCCTGCACATGATGCATTATACAGGGTGTCCATGAAGTCTGGGTACAGATGTGCGAATGGTTTTCAGACCAATTGGATAAGCGCATCAAGTTATGCATTGGAAATCATGTTGAAAATATTATTCCTCAACATTAGAATTGAATAAAATGGTTTTCTTCCCCAGACTTTGTGGACACCCCATGTCGTTCGTTATACTAAGTCGTCACTGACCTGAACCAGGTAGCGGTAAAGCTGACAGTTCCTCTCTAGGCCCAGCCAGCGGAGCAGATCTTCCTCTCCGCCCTCCACCAGCTGGTAGAAGATGTGGAAGTTCCGCTCGCCGTGGTTCTGATGGACCACGCGTGACTTCTCCAGCAGGTAGCTCAGAATGTGTCCCCCGACTGCCCCGCCCTGAAAGACGAACATCATTCCACCACGCAAATTCCCGTTGTGTGGAGTGTGCTGTTGAGGTTACTCAAGGCCACCTGGTGATCGAACTGGATGTCCATATACTTCCCGAAGCGACTGGAGTTGTCATTCTTTAGGGTTTTGGCATTTCCGAAAGCCTGGGTGACAAAGTGAAAAAAGACAGATTTAGATGATTTAGAAAACTTTCTTTAAAAGAGCCATATGTAATAATTTCATGTCAAGTCATTATCAAATAGAGCTGATATGTCAAAATGCATTAATAAATAATGTTCTGAGAATATATCTTTATAGTCATTGTACATTGTACAACAAAATTGCTGAAATTGATGTTCTTTTCCAATACCTCGGATATGCTCATTTCAAAATTAGATTTACAGCCCCGAAATCTTGTTATTGTTTTCATTTCGATGCCCCGCCCTCCACCGTTTGACCAATTAGAAAGTATGTGAGTGGTTCACATCCAGGTTGCCAGTTACGCACCGCCCTCTTCGTCTGGCTACTGCCACCGGTAAAGTTACTAAACATGTCAGACCTCAGTAAATCAATTCTCAACTTATTCATGACAAAGCCAGGAACAAAACAAGGATTTGTATCAGGGATACCTTTGAAAGATGGAGGCGATTGAAGGTGGAGAAGATTTTTTAATCTGACGCAAACTTGCGATTTTTCCTCCTTGATAGGCATTTATGTTTTCTTATTACTTGTCATAAATGGAAATGGACATTTGGTATGTAAACTATATCGTCCAATACAGTCTATGATCTTGTCTAACAAAGCTGGTATGTTCCTGCAACGAATGCTTTAATGGTGCTCCTAGTGTAATGTTTAGCACGCTAGCCCGGCCTAATCGTTACGGGGGAAATATATGCCAGTTAGCATGTATGTCGATGTGTATTCCAACTGACAGGGCAACACTCTGTATCTTTTCGACAAATAAAACCTATGTGGATATGGGTAGTGTCAGTGCCTATTCCCTTCTCAATATGCTGATATGCTGAGGAAATGGGTTGCAACATTAAAAACTTCTAAAGGCTAAGTGGCCACATGCGTGGACAGCACCTTTTAGCTCTTATTTCCAAAATTGTGTACACTACTGAATTGGGGTCTTATGGCCGCTTATGTGGACACTTATACTGCCATCTGGTGGTGTCAGAAGAGTATAACATACAATGGAATTTTGAAAAAAAAGTGTAAAAATAAGAATTAGCATGTCACTAAACACGAAGTACACGTTTGTGTACTTATGGACTAAGTACATCATATCAAAAGATGATTCTAAGTAGAGATGTCCGATAATATCGGACTGCTGATATTATCGGCCGATAAATGCTTAAAAATGTAATATCGGAAATTATCGGTGTTGGTTTCAAAAAGTAAAATGTAAGATTATTTAAAACACCGCTGTACAGAGTGGTACATGGACGTAGGGACAAGTACAGAGCAGTTGCGTCTCCCAGTCATACTTGCCAACCCTACCGATTTTCCCATGAGACTCCAGATTTTCAGTGCCCCTCCCGAAAATCTCCTGGGGCAACTATTCTCCCAAATTCTTTCCTACACCCAGACAACAATATGGGCGGGAGTGCCTTACAGGCACTGCTTTTGCGTGCCGGCCCAATTACATAATATCTACGGCTACAATATACACCCCCCACTACCCCTCAACCCCACCCACCTCAACCTCCTAAAGCTTTCTCGGGGAGAGCATGTCCCAAATTCCAAGCTGCTGTTTTGAGGCATTTAAAAAAAAATAATGCACTCTGTGACTTCAACAATAAATATGGCAGTGCCATGTTGGCATTTTTTTCCATAACTTGAGTTGATTTATTTTGGAAAACCTTGTTACATTGTTTAATGCATCCAGCCGGGCATCACAACAAAATTAGGCATAATAATGTGTTAATTCCACGACTGTATATATTGGTATCGATTGATATCGGAATCGGTAATTAAGAGTTGGACAATATCGGAATATCGGATATCGGCAAAAAAGCCATTATCGAAGATCTCTAATTCTTAGTTTTTATTTCAATTAGGGTCCGATGAGCCCAAATAGCAAAGAGAAATTAAAAAAGCATGTAAACAAACAGCTTGGGTCTTAAGAGGTTAACACGGCTCTCATCAAGGCAATGTGAAACGTATGGAGACAGCACAAGAAAAATGGAGGGATGATTTGATGCCTGCTTAATCAAGACAGTCCTTAACTATCAATCAATGAATCAACTCGAGTGTCCGCCCTTACAAAATACGCACCTCAAGCACAGGGTTGGAGACCAGCATCCTGTCTCTGACGTTATTCAAGACTTTGGTACTAGGACAGCTGACCGCATAAAAGTGCAGAATCTTCTTCGAGGCCTCCGTCTTGCCTGCGCCGCTCTCCCCCGAAATCAGGATGAAGTGGTTGTTGAACTCGGACAGCATGGTGCGGAACACGTTGTCTGCCAGCGCGTAGCTAAGAAGGGCATAGATGGTTCCACGTCAGTCCAGTCCCAATGAGACCTAGGTTAGGGCTGGACAATTCCTCCCAATCTCTGAGTGAGCGTACAAGTGAAAAAAAGACCAGATCTACTAAATTCTACTTCCTATTTGACACAATGCTAGGATGCCTAATCAATAATCACTAATCCCAAGAGACAAAAAGTATGGCCAAATGATTTCAGCATTAACGAAACCGCAGACAGAATGTCACAGAAATGAGCATAAATGTGAGTAATATGCTGTCATTGTGAGAAGGATTGATTTATTGATTGAAACTTTTATTAGTAGATTGCACAGTACAGTACATATTCCGTACAATTGACCACTAAATGGTAACACCTCAATAAGTTTTTCAACTTGTTTAAGTTGGAGTCCACGTAAATCAATTCATGGTAGGAACATTTGTTTGGGAAAATAATGGGCCGAGTACTGCTCATTCGTCCCCGAAACACTCAACCGTCCCATCCCGGACTAAACAAAGTCCAGGCTGGCACTTGAAACCATGACTAAACAATGCTGAAGCTAGCAAAATAGCAACAATCCATACAACCACAAGTTGCACAAGACATGTTGTGAGCGACATCCCTGAGGTAAGATCAGTGTACAAACAGGACAGGACAGCAGTCAACTTGAGAGGCGTTTTGCTTTGTTTTTTTTTTTAGACCTACTCTGTGGCCTAGTGGTTAGAGGGTCCGCCCTGAGATCGGTAGGTTGTGAGTTCAAACCCCGGCCAAGTCATACCAAGGACTATAAAAATGGAACCCGTTATCTCCCTACTTGGCACTCAGCATCAAGGGTTGGAATTGGGGGTTAAATCACCAAAAATAATTGCTTCCCTCACCTCCCAGAGGGTGAACAAGGGGATGGGTCCAATACAGAGGACAAATTTCACCACACCTGTGTGTGACAATCACTGGTAGTTAAACTTTGACTTTGAACAGCCTCCAGTCGTATCCAAACTGGTCAAGCTCAGAACAACAGCACACATGTCGCCTTCACAACAATAATGCTGTGTGCAACTGCGCAAAAAAAAAAAAAGGTACCTTACACAAACATAATTTACTTAAAACACTCATTTATATATTTACAAAGTATGTTTTGACTTAAAATACTGTTCAAAATTGTCCATCGATGTGGTGCACCAATAAATGTGAGAACTAGTTTTGTCCCGATACCATTATTTTGGTACCGGTACCAAAATGTATTCCAATACTTTTCAGTATTTTGATACTTTTCTAAGTAAAGGGAACCACAAAAATGGCATTAATGGCTTTATTTTGACACAAAATCTTACAGTACATTAAACATATGTTTCTTATTGCAATGTTGTCCTTAAAGAAAATAGTGAACATACAAAACAACTTGTCTTTTAGTAGTAAGTAAACAAACAAAGGCTCCTAATTAGTCTGCTGACGTATGCAGTAACATATTGTGTTTTTTTCATTCTATTATTTTGTCAGCATTTTGAGGGGAAAAAAAGCTGTAAAAATGGATTATTAATCTACATGTTCATTACCGCATCTTTCTGAGTAGAAGTCGCTCCGGAGTATAAGTCACACCTGCCAAAAATGCATAATAAAGAAGGAAAAAAAAATATACCGTATTTTTCGGATTATAAATCGCAGTCTTCTCCACAGTCCAGCGGGGGGTGAGACCCGGCCAAACCCCAAAATTTTTTTTATATATATATATATATATATAAATATATTTTTTTTTTTTTTATAGTTTGGCCAAGTCTCACCCCCGACCAAACTACAAAAAAAAAAAGTGACTTATAGTCCGAAAAATACGGTATAAGTCGCACTGGAGTATAAGTCACATTTTTTGGGGAAATTCATTTGATAAAACCCAACACCAAGAGTAGACATTTGAAAGGCAATTTAAAATACATAAAGAATAGTGAACAACAGGCTGAATAAGTGTACGTTATATGACTCATAAATAACCCAACGGAGAAGGTGCCTGGTATGTTAACGTAACATATTATGGTAAGAGTCATTCAAATAACTATAACATATAGAACAGGCTATATGTTTACCAAACAATCTGTCACTCCTAATCGATAAATCCCATGAAATCTTATACGTCTAGTCTCTTACGTGAATGAGCTAAATAATATTATTTGATATTTTACGGTAATGTATTAAAGGGGAACATTATCACCAAACCTATGTAAGCGTCAATATATACCTTGATGTTGCAGAAAAAAGACCATGTATTTTTTTAACCGATTTCCGAACTCTAAATGGGTGAATTTTGGCAAATTAAACGCCTTTCTGTTTATCGGTCTTTTAGCGATGACGTCAGAACGTGACGTCACCGAGGTAACACACCCGCCATTTTCATTTTCACATTACAAACACCGGGTCTCAGCTCTGTTATTTTCCGTTTTTTCGACTATTTTTTGGAACCTTGGAGACATCATGCCTCGTCGGTGTGTTGTCGGAGGGTGTAACAACACTAACAGGGAGGGATTCGAGTTGCACCACTGGCAAGAAATCTGCCGCCAGACCCCCATTGAATGTACCAGAGTGTCTGCACAATTGACCGGCGATGCTAAGACCGACATGGCACAGAGATGTATGGATAACCTGCAGATGCATTTGCAACGATTAAGTCAACGAAATCACAAAGGTGAGTTTTGTTGATGTTGTTGACTTATGTGCTAATCAGACATATTTGGTCGCGGCATGACTGCCAGCTAATCGATGCTAACATGCTACGCTAATCGATGCTAACATGCTATTTACGCTAGCTGTATGTACATTTGAAACTAGATACCCACATTTAATGCGAATCAAACACTTACCAATCGACGGATTTAAGTTGCTCCAGTGTCACAAGATGCGAAAGTCCTGATTGTTTGTTTCGCACATTTTACCGGCGATGCTAATAAGGCAGCCATGCTATGGGCCACTTCATTAGGTACACCCATGCTATGGCCGAATAGCGTCAATAGCTATTCGCTCAAAAGCTTCAGTTTCTTCTTCAATTTCGTTTTCGCTATCTGCCTCCATACTCCGAACATCTGTTTCAATACATGCGTAATCTGTTGAGTCGCTTAAACCGCTGAAATCCAAGTCTGAATCCGAGCTAATGTCGCTATATTTTGCTGTGGTAACCGCCATGTTGTTTGTATTGGCAGCCCTGTATGACGTCACAGGGAAATGGACAGTCGCATCGCAAATAGCGAAAATCAAGAACTTTAAAGCTTTTTTTGGGGATATTCCGGGAGGTGTAAAATTTTGAAAAAAACTTAAACAAATAAAACAAGCCACTGGGAACTGATTTTTATTGTTTCTAACCCTTTTGAAATTGTGATAATGTTCCCCTTTAATAATTGCACACATAAGTCGCTACTGAGTATAAGTCGCACTCACAGCCAAACTATGAAAAAAACTGCAACTTATAGTCCGAAAAATACGTTATGTTATTGATGTTTTTTTAATACACAATATTAGAAAGAGCACGCGACACATGGATACAAAGTACTAATGGAGAGAGAACCCGTCTTACATGTGAGGTGGAAGTTCAAAGAAGTTGACGCCCATGTAGGTGTCCATCTGACTCTTGTTGTAGATGTCCAGCTCCTTGTATGGGTTGACTGACACCAAAAGAGTGCCTATGTAGGTCTGCAACAGGGAGACAGAGGGTCACGGACATTCACCTCGCGGTTATAAAACACCAGGAATGTAATGTGCTCTGTGCATCGCTTCCAACAATGAGCAATGTTGTCCTTATCAAGAGCAATAAGTTGGGTTAATCACTTTGCACCACCTAGATGACCTTTGTGAGGCGTGCCGCTTCAGCAACATGAGATGTGGGATTCAGCAGCATCAGGACCACATCGGGTGAACGGGTCAAAGGCATAGCGTTTAATTGGAAGTAGAAATTACAACTGCCTCTAAAGTCCATCGCTAGCAATTGTTAGTTTGCATTTCGAAAAAATTATGGATGGATTTTTATTAAACTTTCAGGAAATGTCCGAAATGGGAAATTATTAGATTTAGCGATCAGCGCGCTAGTTGTTAGCTATCTACTAGCACTCTAGTTGTCAGCTAGCGATTAGTGCTCTGGTTTTCAACTAGCGATTACCAGCCTAGTTGTCAGCTTGCGATTCCTGCGGTAGTTGCAGCTAGCGATTAGCGCTCCAGTTGCGGGCCAGAGAGTTACCGTATTTTCTTGAATTGCCGCCTGGGTGCTAATTAATTTAAAACCTCTTCTCACTCCAAAGGCATGCGGTAAAGACCAACATGCGCCAATTATTTTAAAACCTCTTCTCACTCTGGCGCTCACCAAAAGGCATGCGGTAAATTTAGGCCTACGCTTATAAATTCTAGTGTGATGTAAGGATACCATCATGAAATGTACAAAAAAACGTTATTATGGTCTTACCTTTACTTATAAATGAAGTCCATGCGCAGCTCCTTCTGATCAAAAGCATCAATAACTTGTTTATAGAAGTCTACCTTATCTTTCCTTAGTTATAAAAGTCTCTCTGTCTCGATGGAGATCTTCCTTTATTACCTCCTGCTTTGATTGAAAGTCCAGTTTAGAAAACTGTTTTATTTTAGATATGTAATCCTCCATGTTAAAAGTGCAAGCGAGAGGAAAAAATAAACGATCGCTGCTCACTCTTGCAGCGTGTTGTCACTTCTTCTGCAGCCGAGTTGTCGCAAGAAGGATCACTAGTGCCCTCTACCACCAGGAGGCGGGAGTCATTTAATGACTCATATTTGACACACGCAGCTACGGTATATTAATTAAACATAGCTGCTTACTGTTCTTTTTAGCATATTCAATAGCTTGGACCTTAAATCCTACTGAATAGCTCTTAATCTTCTTCCCTTTATGCGATTTCAAATTATTGAAATCAGCCTCCTCCATTTTGAAAATGATGACAGGTGAAGTGTCACTCGTGACGTGAATAGTTTGACCCGGCGGAAATTCTAGGCATATGCTAATTATTTGGCGAAACGAGTTTGACCCGGCGGAAATTCTAGACATGCGCTAATAAAAATAATATTTTGCGAAACGAGTTTGACCCGCCATTAATGCTGAGCCGGCGGTAATGCTAAGCATGCGGTAATTATTTGGCGAAACGAGTTTGACCCGGCAGTAATTCTAGGCAGGCGCATACTATATACCTGGCGGCAATTGAAGGAAATAGGGTATGCGCTATTTTTTTGCTCGTGATTAGCGCTCCAGTTGCCAGCAAGAGATTTATGCGCTATTTTTTAGCTCGCGATTAACGCTCTCGTTGCCAACTAGCATTTGACGGGCCAGTTGCTAGCTAGTTATTATTGTCCTAGTTGTCAGCAAACGATTAGCGCTTCAGTTGCGAGCTGGCGATCAGCGTGTTAGTTGCTGGCTAGTTATTAACACGTTAGTTGTCAGCTAGCTATTATCGGCACAACACGGTTATTGTTCAAATATTGTTAGTGTTACACAATAATAAGGTACCTTTCGGACTAGTTTAATATTATTTGATGTGATTTGCCACGCGGGCCTAATGTGCACAACTCTCCCAGCTAAATCTAGCCCTCGTGTGGTTTATACCAGTGTTTTTCAACCACTGTGCCGCGTGGTGAAATACAGTCTGGTGTGCCGTGGGAGATTATCTAATTTCACCTATTTGGGTTGAACATATTTTTGCAAACCAGTAATTATAGTCTGCAAATGATGTGTTGTTCTTGAGTGTCGGTGCTGTTTAGAGCTTGACAAAGTAACCGTGGAATACTCTTCCATATCAGTAGGTGGCAGCCGGTAGCTAATTGCTTTGTAGATGTCGGAAACAGCGGGAGGCAGCATGCAGGTAAAAAGGTGTTTCATGCTTAAAACAAAAACAAAAAAAAGGTGAATGCCCCTAAAAAAAGCATTGAAGCTTAGGGAAGCCTATGCAGAACGAAACTAAAACTGAACTGGCTACAAAGTAAACAAAAACAGAATGCTGGACGACAGCAAATACTTACTGTGGAGCAAAGAAGGCATCCGCAATGTACGTCCGAACATGACATGACAATCAACAATGTGCACACAAAGAAGGACAAAAACAACTGAAATATTCTTGATTGCTAAAACAAAGTATATGCGGGAAATATAGCTCAAAAGAAGACATTAAACTGCTACAGGAAAATACCAAAAAAGAGAAAAAGCCACCAAAATAGGAGCGCAAGTCAAAAACTAAAACACTACACACCGGAAAGCAGCAAAAAACTCCAAGTAAGTCACGGTGTGATGTGACAGGTGAGGACAGTACACCTACTTTGAGACAAGAGCTATAGTGATGCATGCTTGGTTATGGTTTAAAGTCATATCCAACAATTGCCACAACAACGTTTTACTGTCAACTGAGTTTCGTTTTTTTTAATGATTTCTGCTGGTGGTGTGCCTCCGGATTTTTTCAACGCAAAACTATGTGCCTTGGCTCAAAAAACATTGAATAACACTGCATTATACAGAAAAATTTACATGTGAGAGTATGAATATTTAAATTGATTATAACAGGATCCGTGAGTTAACTTGTTTTTACACTACCATAACACTTTAGAATGTTAAAACCTTTCTTTAAAAGAGTGAGATTTCCACAGTATGTACCTAATTGTAAGCATTTTTGGCAATAGAAATTCAAGAAATGGACTCACATAAACCAAATTCTCATGGAAGCGTTTCCTCAGGTTGTCAAGGAAGGCGGTCTCGCTGGTGTAGTTGTCCAAGAGAACAAAATCCTGGATTCCGACGCGGTCCCGAGCCGTGAGAGAGGCCTCCATGTTCCTCAGGATCCTGTTGCAACGCTCCTCCAGGCTCTGAGCGGGCATAAGTAGCATGAGAAGCTGTTATCAGACCACACATCCTCATATGATATTTGTGTCTCTTATCTATCTCTATGTTCATGGTCTTCCAGTCAGGAGCGGCTGCTGAGACCTTGGTCATATCCTTTCTGCTCGTGATGAATCTAAATTCAGCCAGCATTATCTGAAATATGTCATGAATCCCACTCTTGACAAAACTACTGCGGACACAAAATTGTCCTCCAGAAGCATCAATGATCTTTAATTACAACGTTACAAAGGGGTTGGTTACAGCGAACAGTATTATGTTGCAGTAGTTTGGCTCTCATCCCTGCGTGCCTGACACCCACTGTTAGAAAAAAAACAAAAACAGTGAAGTTGGCACGTTGTGTAAATCGTAAATAAAACCAGAATAGAATGATATGCAGATCCTTTTCAACTTATATTCAATTGAATACACTCTAAAGATTGTGGACTCGTCAGACCACAGAACACTTTTCCACTTTGCATCAGCGCATCTTAAATGGGCTCGGACCCAGAAAAGCCAGGGAGGTTTCTGGGTGTTGTTGATAAATAGCTTTTGCTTCGTAGAGGAGAGTTTTAACTTTCACTTACAGATGTAGCGACGAACTGTAGTTAATGACAGTGGTTTTCTGAAGTATTCCTGAGCCCAAGTGGTGATATCTTTTACACACTGATGTCGGTTTTTGATGCAGTACCGCCTGAGCGAACGAAGGACCGTAATATCATCGCTTACGTGCAGTGATTTCTCCAGATTCTCTGAACCTATTGATATTACGGACCGTAGATGGTGAAATCCCTAATACCTTGCAATAGCTCAGTAAGAAAAGTTGGACAATTCATGGAAGCTGCTTCTATACCCCACCTGTTCCCAATAAGCATGTTCACCTGTGGGATGTTCCAAATAAGTGTTTGATGAGCATTCCTCAACTTTCTCAGTCTTTTTTCACCACTTGTGCCAGATTGTTTGAAACATTTTACCGGCATCAAATTCCAAATGAGTTAATATTTACAAAAAAAATAAGTTTTCTGGTTCAAACATTAAGTATCTTGTCTTTGCAGTCTATTCAATTGATTATAGGTTGAAAATCAGAATCAGTATCAGAAATACTTTATTAATCCCGAGGGGAAATTACAATTTTCAGCACAATCCCATTCAAGATCAGTCAAACGTTACAGGGAAACTGAACAGAATCACTGACGGGTCTGCCAACTTCCGGCGCCCCTTACAAAAAAGGTGAGATATAGGTAAGGAATTGGGTAGGGGGGTTAGAAAAAAACAATCGGTATGAGCCTAGGCCCCTGGACAGAGGGTCCAGACTGAGGCCAAGGGAAAACGGATTTGTAAACCATTGTATTCTATTTTATTTATCATTTACACAACTGGCCAACTTTTTGGGTTTTGTAAAATCCCACTGCTGCTGCTTTATTCTCCTCTCACCCCCATTGGACATCCAAAATTGTGGCATTACTTCTTCTCAGGGGAGTACGTGAGCAATGGGACAGGAAACGCAGAAAGATTACACGTTCTACTTCCTTCAGTAGGAAACCATCAATAATACACAGCCAATGTACAAAGAGGAAGCAGTCTAAAGACAAAAAACATGACTTAAATATCCCCTCAAAAGGACAAAAAAACACAATATAGCTTCATGACCAGCAAAACCCCAGTCCTGTAAGTGGCGGCAATTACTTTGTTTTTTTTTTGTTCTGTCCAGCTACTCAGGCAAATCATATTGTTGACGTTGATGCCCATATCGGCTGTACAAATTTACATTACAGAATATAAGTGTTGGCTACTTCTCTCGTTACCTTATTTGTATTTGACTTTAATAAATGGGTTTGTATTATTTTTTGGCGAGGCCGAGCAATAGGGGATAGAAAGAAAAAAAAATAGGGATAAGACAGAGAGACAAGAACAACAAACGCAGCAACAACAACAATAACAACAACAGAGCAGTATCAGCAAATAGGATATGTACAAATATGATAGTAAAAGTGAAAGCAGAGAAGCTGTTAGTGAAGTAAATAACATAAAAACGACACGGAACATCATGGAGCAATAAAAATACCAATGCAAATAACACTATAGATAATGAATATTAACAATAATTACCTCTGTTATCAACAATACAATTTAATGATAACTTCAAATACAAAAGAAAACAGAAAACTGAAGGGGAAGAAAGAGAAACAAAGTGTTTTAACCTTGTAGATTGTTATAGTAACGGTATTACAATGGTTGTCAATTGTTACACATAGAAAGTTGCTGTGCAAAATGACTGTAACGGCCAGAAAATGAACAACAAAGTTACCAAGAAGGTGGCTATGTATTTGCCTTTGGACAACTACTGTTCTGATTTGGCGCTGTATAAAAATGTCATGTATTGTTTTTTGCATACTGTAAATAATTTAAGCAAAGTCTCCTAAAGCGGCCAGGCGGCGTGTGGTCTGCAAAACCAAATTTTTTGTCTCTGATTGGCATTATCTATTGGCAATCACAAATGCAAGTATTTTACCAAAAATTCAACACGTTTTTTTTGTAAAACAGAGTCGTACTACCCTATTTTAAGGCTCAGTGGTCCTGTGGTAAGAGTTTCCACCCTGAGACTGGGAGCTTGTGAGTTCAAACCCCGGCAGAGTCATACCAAAGACTATAAAAAATGGGACCCATCGCCTCCCTGCTTGGCACTCAACATCAAGAGTTGGAATTGGGGGTTAAATCACCAAATGATTCCCGAGCGTGGCCCACGCTGCTGCTCACTGCTTTCCTCACCTCCAAGGGGGTAAACAAGGGGATGGGTCGAATGCAGTGGACAGATTTCACCACACCCAGTGCGTTTGTGACAATCATTGGAACTTTTTAACTTTAACTTTTAAGGACTACGAGGTGCACTTAAAATACTTTTCCCCCCTCAAAACTCGGCTGTTCGCCTTATAACCCGGTACGCTTAATGTGCGGAATAATTCTGATTTTTACCGACCTCAAAGCAATTTTATTTGGTACATGGTGTAATGATAAGTGTGACCAGTAGATGGCAGTCAAACATAAGAAATACGTGTAGACTGCAATACAAAGGCAGTCAGACACAAGAGATATGTGTAGACTGCCATAGGACTCAAGTAAACAACACCAAAATATTATATGTTCCATTGAAAATATAGCACATTACACACGGAGCTCAAAAATCGATGAAAATGTTTTAGTACGACAAGAAGCCGCACCGCTTGATGGATTATACTCTGCTTCAACATATTATCGTGTGTGTATAGGGTAAGACAAATTATCTGGCGTTTTGTTTCGCAACATTATGCCAAAGCAACTTGTATTACCTTCTGGTACCGCTGATCTGTATTTGGGATCTGCATATGTCCTGAAAAATTGCCCGAATCCGCCTTTGTAGTCCGGGATGACAACGTAGTCGATAAGCTTCTTCTTTTTCCCTATCTTCTTCTTATGGGACATTCATCCTCCGCTGTTGCCATTTCTAATATAAAGTAGTGTAAAGTTCTTACTTATATCTCTCAGTAAACTTGCCATGAAAGCGCTAAAACAAACCGGTGTAGAGTGTATATTATTCACTCAAGGAACTTTAGTTATGAGAGAGTTCCGGTTGGACGGTTTTTCACGTGACACATTTCCGGCGGATGAAGAGATTCTGTTCCGTTGTTGATTGAAGTAAAGTCTGAATGTCATTAAAACAGTTAGCTCTATCTTTTGACACTTCTTCCACTCCCGTCCTTGCACGCTACACCGCGTGTAGAGATCATTCATCGGCAATGCACCTTAAAATTTGCTGCGCCCCATAGTCCAGAAAATACGGTAATTTACTGAAAGCAAAAACTGTTATTGTCAGGTTCAAACACTGATGACATCTATTAAACAGGACAAGAATCAAACAGAGACAGAATGTAATTTGGCTCAGTGAGGAGAAGCGTGGACATCTGTACCCTTGTACAGTGTCATCACACTCTGGCGAAAGATCGTACGCCTCGTCTTTTTTTTGGACTTTCCCTGATTACATGGCAACAGCTGTTTCTAAGGGACAGTGGTCGTAAACAGCCATCGCCTTTGTATACAACAGTTCAAAGAAAAAGTCGCCTTGAGATGAGTCAGGCCCTGCTTCCTCTCCGCTTTGTAGTTCTTGGGTCAAGACAAAATCTTTCTGTGGATTACAATAGAAGAAAGAAACAGAACACCTTCATGTTGCTTCCCATCCAACACAGTGGAGTTTTACAAGCCTTTTTGATTGGTAAGATCAAAGACAGCTTTTTTCTTCTCGCCGGAAACTCATGGCAACACAAAGTTTTGTGATAAACTTGGATTCAATTCTTCTGACATTTATCAACTGTAAAATTAACACATTGAACATCAACGTACCGTAATGTCCTATACATCGTGACTGCGTTTTTTACGGTGAATTCGTGGCATCCACAGCTGCTGATGTTTTACCGAAGATTGTGCAGATTTTTGTTTTTACAGTGCATAGTTAAAGTTGAAACATTTGGTTGGTATCAATAATGACTTTTATTTTACAGCCCCTATGTATTGCGGGTTAGGCTAATAAACACGGCTATAATAAGGGAAATTCACCCCTCTTACTGACTAGTTTGTAGGGCTGCGAATCTTTGGGTGTCCCACGAATCGATTCAGTATCGATTCTTGGGGTCCCGATTCGATGATATATCGATTTTTTTCGATTCAACGCGATTCACAATTCAAAAACGATATTTTTCCCGTTCAAAACGATTCTGTATTCATTCAATACATAGGATTTCAGCAGGATCTACCCCAGTCTGCTGACATGCTAGCAGAGTAGTAGATTTTTTTTAAAAAGCTTTTATAATTGTAAAGGACAATGTTTTATCAACTGATTGCAATAATGTAAATTTGTTTTAACTATTAAACGAACCAAGAATACGACTTATTTTATCTTTCTGAAAACATTGGACACAGTGTGTTGTCAAGCTTATGAGATGCGATGCAAGTGTAAGCCACTGTGACACTATTGTTCTTTTATTTTCATTTTTATAAATGTCTATGAGGGATTTTTAATCACTGCTATGCTGAAATTATAACTAGTATTGATACTGTTGTTGATAATATTCATTTTTGTTTCACTACTTTTGGTTTGTTCTGTGTCGTGTTTGTGTCTCATTTCAATTGCTCTGTTTATTTGTTTATTGCAGTTCTGAGTGTTGCTGGGTCAGGTTTGGTTTTGAAATTGGATTGCATTGTTATGGTATTGCTGTGTATTGTTTTGTTGGATTTAAATCGATTTAAAAAAAAAAGCGAATCGATTCGTATTCGAAATCAATTTTTTCCCAAACCCCTACTAGTTTGCTAGTTAAGCTTTCAACAAACATCACATCAGCCTTAATTGATAAACAGAAACAACACAAAGCTGTATTTTGATGAACAACAACAATTAAAAGTCACACGAAAGAAGATTAGCCTTGGCATCAGTCGCACGCGGTTTACCACAATCATCTAAAATGCACACAAGCGTAAAACATCAAAGTTTGATGTGCGGCTACAAGTGGAAGAGGAAAGTCTATCTGACCCTGAGGCCATCACTGGAGACGGCGCTCCTTTGTCCCGGTCTATCCAGCATGGTGCAGGATCCTGTTACGAATAGACTTAAAGTGGGCAGTCCGGCCCCCGTGAAAGAGATAGCGCTCCTTGCTCGTGGGACCATTGACAGACAACTACGATAGAACGCTGTGAGGGGGCTCCTGGTCTTCAAGTCAAAGATGATTACTGACTGAAGTTTCCATTTTTCTGTTAAAAAAAAATATTTGTTTAATCCTTGGTCACTTAAAGCAGTGCTTTTCAACCACTGTGCCGCGGCACACTAGCGTGTTGTGAGATACAGCCCAGTGTGCCGTGGGAGATTATGTAATTTCGCCTAATTGGGTTAAAAATATTTTTTGCAAACCAGTAATTATAATCCGTTGTTGAGTGTCGGTGTTGTCTAGAGCAGTGGTACCGGGCCACACAAGAAATTATTATTATTATTTTTTTTTTAAATGATTATTATTTATTACTGATGGTCCCAACCCCATTGATAAAGCTAGAAATTCCACTAATAAACCCTGATTAGGCACACCTGTGAAGTGAAAACCATTTCATGGAGAGAATGCAAAGAGTATGCAAAGCCGTAATCAGAGCAAAGGGTGGCTATTTTGAAGGAACTAGACTATAAAACATGTTTTCAGTTATTTCACCTTTTTTTGTTAAGTACATAACTCCACATGTGTTGATTCATAGTTTTGATGCCTTTAGTGACAATCTACAATGTAAATAGTCATGAAAATAAAGAAAACGCAAGGTGTCTCTAAACTTTTGGCCTGTGCAGTATATGTACTGCTTGAAATCCATCCAACCATTTTCTACCGCTTGTCCCTATTGTTAGGGCCGCGGAGGGTGCTGGAGCCTCTCTCAGCTGCATTCGGGCGGAAGGCGGTGTACACCCTGGACAAGTCGCCACCTCATCACAGGGCCAACACAGATGGACAGACAACATTCACACACTCGGGACCCACGCAGTCACGGGGAGAACATGCAAACTCCACACAGAAACATCCCGACCTTCGTATTGTGAGGCACATGCACTCACCCCTTTACCCCCCTGCTGCTTGAAATTGCATACCTTTTAAAATGTAATAGTATCCAATATTGCGACAAATATTACAGTATATTATCATACTTTCCAAACATGTTTTTGTCTAAATAAAAATACTTCACTTTACAGCAAAGGCCTCCGTCAGTCGTAACGACTATGGATACTGCGCCAGTCCAGAGGTCAAGTTTAAACTCAGCGACAACGCCTGCTGTGGCTTATGAGTCCGATGTGGGAGAGGCAAACACGGCCGCATTTACTGCAGATGTAGCTGGAAGGCGCAACTGCAGGAGTGCTTGTCTTCCGCTTGGTTCTTTTTTCATTGGCTGTGGCATGGATCTTTTCCTCGCCAGTCTTCAGCTGTTTGTGAAGGACACTGCGCCATTTGCTGCGGTCAGCCGCTACATCTTCCCAATGTTCAGTGTTTATGTCCAGGGCTTTCATGTCCCGCTTGCAGATATCTTTGAAGCGCAGTTTCGGCCGGCCAACAGATCTCTTGCCAGAGGCAAGTTCGCCATACAGGATGTCCTTTGGGATACGTCCATCCTCCATACGGCACACGTGGCCGAGCCAACGCAGCCTGCGTTGTCTGAGCAGCGTGAACATGGTAGGAAGACCAGCGCGTTGGAGGACTTGGGCATTCGTCACCTTGTCACTCCAATGGATGCCGAGGATGCGGCGAAGGCAGCGCATGTGGAAGGTGTTCAGTTTGCGCTCCTGTTTGGAGTATGTTGTCCATGTTTCGCTGCCATAGAGAAGAGTGCTGACAATGCAGGCGTTGTACACTGCCATCTTGGTAGGAGTTGTCAGCTTCCGGTTCTCCCAGACGCGGGTTGTGAGGCGCCCTAGGGTTGTGGCAGCTTTGCCCATACGTTTGTTGATCTCACCATCAAGGGACAGATTGTCACTGATGGTGGATCCCAGGTAAGTAAATTGGTGTACTATTTTGAGTTG
Source organism: Nerophis ophidion (assembly GCF_033978795.1). Taxonomy (NCBI): domain Eukaryota; kingdom Metazoa; phylum Chordata; class Actinopteri; order Syngnathiformes; family Syngnathidae; genus Nerophis; species Nerophis ophidion. The sequence continues at coordinate 3,841,839 of NC_084627.1, forward strand.
GTGCTTATCAATTGTGATGGCTGGTGGAGTGTCCACTTCCTGACTGAGCACATTGGTCTTGTTTAGGCTGATGGAAAGCCCAAAGTCTTTGCAGGCCTGGGAGAATCTGTCCATAAGGCACTGGAGTTCTGGTTCAGTGTGCGAAATGACGGCGGCATCATCAGCAAAGAGCATGTCCCGGATGGTTGTCTCACGGACTTTGGTCCTTGCTTTAAGACGGGCTAGGTTGAAAAGTCGGCCGTCAGATCTTGTACGTAGATATACCCCTTCTGTTGCAGTCCCAAAAGCATGTTTGATGAGCAGGGCAAAGAAGATACTGAAAAGGGTAGGAGCAAGGACGCAACCTTGCTTGACTCCGCTCTTAATGTGAAATGGGTTGGATATGCTACCCTCATACTGGATGGTTGCCTTCATGTCGTCATGGAAAGATCTAATGAGACTATGGAGCTTTGGAGGGCATCCAATCTTGGGTAGGATGCTGAAGAGCCCTTCTCTGCTAACCAGGTCGAAAGCCTTGGTCAGGTCAATGAAGGATATGTACAGGGGCTTCTGTTGTTCCCTGCATTTCTCCTGAAGTTGGCGTAGGGAGAATATCATGTCCACTGTAGAGCGCTTGGCGCGAAAGCCGCATTGAGATTCCGGGTAAACGCGCTCAGCAAGAGTCTGAAGGCGCACAAGCACGACACGGGCATAGAGTTTTCCTACTATATTCAAGAGGGAGATGCCCCTGTAATTGTTACAGTCGCTCCTGTCGCCCTTATTTTTGTAAAGGGTGACAATCTTGGCATCTCTCATGTCCTGCGGCACGGCTCCCTCTTTCCAGCACTGGCAGAGGACATCATGCAAAGGCTGCAAGAGGGTGTCTTTACAGCGCTTGATGAGATCTGGGGGGATGCCATCAGTACCAGGTGCTTTGCCAATCGCTAAGCTGTCGATCGCTTTGTGAAGTTCAGCAAGTGTTGGTTCAGCATCTAATTCCTCAATGATGGGCAGCTGTTCAATGGCATCAAGGGCTGAGGCGACTACAGTGTTCTCTCTGGAGTAGAGTTCTGAATAGTGTTCTACCCATCTGTCCAACTGCTTGCCCTTGTCAGTGATAACTTCCCCGTTGGTGGTCTTTAGGGGGGCTGTTTTGCTCTGTGTTGGGCCCAGAGCAGCCTTTATGCCCTCGTACATCCCTCTGATGTTACCTGAGGTAGCTGCAGACTGGATGGAGTCACTGAGTTGTTGCCAGTATTCATTGGCACAATGTCTTGCAGTCTGTTGCACTTTGCTTCTTGTAATTCTCAGTGCTTGCAGGGACTTCTCATTCGGGGAGCGTTTGTATTCAGTAAGGGCAGCACGCTTTGCTTCAATGACAGGGGTCATCTCGCTGGACTTGGCAACAAACCAGTCGTTGTTTATGAAGATCTTCCTCCCAAATGTTGCAAGGGCTGTTTTCTGAATAGCCTCCCTGAGGTGGCCCCATTTCTCGGAGGCGGAGTAGTGCTGGTGTTCTTCAGACAGGATGTTGTTGAGGGACTTGGCAAACTCTTCTACTTTCTCTGGAAGATGCATGCTGGTGGAATCAATGCGGGGTTTGCCTTTCTGTTTGGAGTTTTGAAACATTTTTGGTTGTAGCTTGATCTTGCAACAAACAAGTGAATGGTCGGTGTCGCAGTCTGCGCTGTGGTAACTACGAGTAACGAGCACAAACTTGAGGTTGGCTTTTCGGATCAGGATCATGTCTAGCTGATGCCAATGCTTTGAGCGGGGATGGCGCCATGTCACCTTGTGCTGTAGTTTCATCTGAAAGTAGGAGTTGGTCACGCAAAGGTTATGGTAGGAACACAACTCCAGTAGCCGTTGCCCGTTCTCATTGACTTTGCCAACTCCGAAGTGTCCAAGACAGGAAGGCCATGAGTCATGGTCAGCTCCCACTCTTGCATTGAAATCACCGAGGATGAGGAGATGTTCCTTCGGGGGGATGTTCTTGATGACGTCATTCAAGTTGGCATAAAATGTATCCTTAACTTCTGCTGTAGACGTTAGAGTGGGGGCATAGGCACAGACTAGGGTCACTGGGACATCAGAGGTGTGGAGATGGAGTGTCATCAGGCGTTCGATCCTTTGTCTCCTGGTTCAACCATCTTTAACAAGGTGTTCCTGACAGCGAATCCAACTCCATGCTCTCTGCGGTCTCCGGCACTCTTTCCTTGCCAGAAGAAGGTAAAGTCTTTCTCCTTGAGTGTTCCCGAGTCGGCTAGGCGGGTCTCTTGCAATGCAGCTATGTCTACCTGGAGTCTCAGTAGCTCATTGTTAATGACAGCTGTTTTTCTTGCATCACTGATGTCTTGGAGATCATTTGAGTGTCCGGGTGTCATAGTCCGGACATTCCAGCTTCCCAGTTTTAGGACTGGGCACCTGTTTTTCATACTTTGTTTCTTGCTTGGTGCAGGTCTTACAGTCTGCTTGTCGGTTTTACCTAATCCCCATGCACCCAATGAGGAAGGCAGACTGTGGCGGGACAGCACCTAATTGGCTGGGGGCTGCCCAGCTTAAGGCGGGCAGTAGCTGTCCAATGAAATTCAAGGATCTCTCCCACCGTCGGAAGCAACCCCTGGCGCTATGCTCTACGCCAATCGAGCATTGTAGCTTATAACCGGTAGACTGTTGCTTCCCGTTTGTTGTTTCCACGCTATGACACGAGGCTGGAGTGACCTCTCCAGGGCGCAAGCCAGGGCAGAGTAGTATGGAGGTCAAGCTGTTGCCCATGCAGCAGGACTCCCCTCTTCACACTGATGATGGATCCAAAGGAGCAGCAAGAGCTGGTACAATTTGGCACCAACAGTGTCGCAGGAGTTGCCAGTGCACCGCTGTAGCCAGCAGTGTACCACCTTAGGGACTCCGTCTCCTGATTTTTTCCTCAGGGTTTACTCCCGAAGCCTTCCCCAAGAAAGGTATACCACAAGGCAGTGGCGGTTTTGGATTGGAGTTTACCTTCTCCTAGATGGGTCACCTTACTGGGCTAACGGGTCCCATCTACCCATGCGGCAGGTTGTACTGGGTTACATTTTACCAGTAGCAGGGATAAGACCTGACCTGACACACAAACAGCAAACTGCCCATCAAATTAATAAAAAAATGACAATAAATGTTACGTTGTTCTTTACAGAATCAATCCATCCATCCATCCATTACGCAGGGGTGCTGTAGCCTCTCTCAGCTGCAATCGGGCATATTACTGTAAATTGAAAAAATAATACTACTGTTTTTTTGCGTTGAAATTCTGTTGACTGAGCTGCCAGTTTTTGACTGTAAAATCTGGTTGTTGTTTTTAAAGTTGTGTTACTGCAAATGGAAAGACAGTACATTCCGTCAGAATAATTGTATCTAAGTTATCACAAAAATTTGTGTTTCAATGAGTTCCCGACGAGCAGACAAACACTGTCTTTATTCCTACCAAGCAGAAGGCTTGTAAAACTCCACTGTGTAGGATGGGAAGCAACATGAAGGTGTTCTGTTTCTTTCATGGATTGTAATCAACAGAAATATATTGTTTGACCCGAGAGCTACAAAGCACAGATGAAGCAGGACCAGGCTCCCCTCCAGGCACTGCTTATTTGAACTGTTTTACAACCTTTTCTTTGAACTGTTGTAATCAAAGGTGACGGCTAATTTACGACCCCCGACCCTTAGAAACAGCCGTTGCCATGTAATCAGGGAAAGTCCAAATAAAAGAGGAGGCGTACAATCTTTCGCCAGAACGTGATGGAGACTCTACAAGAGTTCAGCTCAGACATGCTCTCCTCAATTGAGCCAAATTTAATTCTGTCTCTGTTTAATTCCTTGCTTCTTGTCTAGTTTAATAGATGTCATCAGTGTTTGAACCTGACACATTCATTTTTATTGTAGAAAAACTGGCAGCTAAGTTGCCAGAATAAAAAAAGAACTTGCACTGTCTTTCCATGAACAATATAATGTTGTAAAAACCAACGTCAATTTAACACAAAAATTCTGGCCACTAAGCTGCCAGCTTTTTCCGTAATAATGAAATCCAGAGGCAAATTCATACATCGTTCGCTGTTACAAGCGGCCCTATGATGGCAGCCATCCCTCAACGAAAAAAACAGTTTGACATCCCTGCATTACATCATAGTATGGATTCATTTAAAGGCTAAATGGATTATTAAAATGTGTGTAGTCACCTTCTTCCCTTCCAAATCCGTGTGTGTCATGATTGGATCGGTCTTGTACGGTAAAAAACGATCAATGCCAAAGATTTTCGGCTTCGATCCTTATGTATCCTCAGACAAACATAGTCCTAGAAATCCGAAAGTTGGTTGCGCTTCAGTCGGTGAGTAAAAATATGTCGCCACACCCCACCGTCTTCTCTCTAATTCTCATACTCAACACGACAGGCAGGTGGAGGTACAACGGGAAGGAGGTAGCTAATGAGGCGGTAATGAGTTACTTGGTTCGAGGAGGACCTGGATTGTTTTAAACATTCATGGACCTTAGGCAGCAAATGTTCATTCAGCGCTGTGGTGAGTGTCGAACACAACACACACACACACAATGGTCAGTGTGTGTGTGTGTGTGTGTGTGTGTATGTGTGTGTCATGCTGTAATACAATGATGCGTGTAGTAACTCTATCCATCCAGGGTCTCGTCATCCCCATAAAATTAAAGCACAGGTATTTGATTACTGATCTTTGATTAGACTGATGCATTTCAACTTAATTAACAACAAACAACTGTTTGCCGTACATGCAATTTAAAAAAATATATATTTTTATATATTAGGAATATTGATATTTTTAAAATGTTATGCCATAGATCAGGGGTGTCCAACTCATTTTCATTGAGGGCCACAACGCAGTAAGGGAAGATTTTTTTTAAATTAATTTTACATTCTGCATGCAGGTAATAACCTGTGATTAAACATGATTAATCAAAATGCATATTAATTTGATTATTAGTTTTTTTTATGTATAACTTGCTTTAAAATCATAAATAAAACTGGCAAGCAGAAATTTCACTATTTGTTTTCATCTCACAAAAATATTTTTGCAAAACAGTATATAATAATGTAATTGGCATGATCAGATAATATTAGAATCAGAATCAGAAAAGTGTTTATTGCCATTGTTTGAGAACAGGTTCAGAAACTAGGAATTTTACCTGGATTAAAGACTAAGACTTAGACAAACTTTATTGATCTACAAGGGAAATTGATCCACACAGTAGCTCAGTTACAAAGGTCGGAAAGGATAATGCAAGTAGAAAGTAGACTAAAATGTACTATAGTAGCAATATAAGATATAACATATATGTAATGTTTACATACTATATATACAGTATATATATCCGAAAACATGCACCTGGGGATAGGTTGATTGGCAACACTAAATGGTCCCTAGTGTGTGAATGTGAGTGTCTATCTGTGTTGGCCCTGAGATGAGGTGGCGACTTGTCCAGGGTGTACACCGCCTTCGGCCCGAATGCAGCTGAGATTGGCTCCAGCACCCCCCGCAACCCCGAAAGGGACAAGCGGTAGGAAACAGATGGATGGATGGATATACAGTATATAATATATACTGATATATTATATACTATTTTTGTATAATATATACAATATATAACAAATCCCAATTACCATGTACAATATTACAGTAAATGTAACAGCTGTAGCAAAAAAAAAAAGGGCAGCATAAAATACAGAGTAGATACAGCAGAAAATAAACACTATAAACAAAGAGAGGTCGCTAATCAAGGGTTGGAATTGGGGGTTAAATCACCAAAAATGATTCCCGGGCGCGGAATGGAAGAGTTCTTGAATTGAACACTGAGGGAATGAAGCTGAAAATTAAAAATATGCCTTTTTTCTGTCAAAATTTAAAGAACAAATGCGTTTACTACAAAAAAATAAAATAAAAAAGTATGTTATTGAAACCCATTTTTTCCAGACTTTCGCGGACCACATAAAATGAAGTAGCGGACCAGAACTCGCCACCCTGGGCTTGAGTTTGACACCTGTGTCATACATTATATATTTTAGCATCTATTCCTATTTTATTGTTTAAAATTAATATTTTCAAACCCATCTGTCTCTCTTAAAAAACACATTTTAATGATACCAACTACAGATCTCTGATAATATCGGGCTGCCGGCATTATCGGCCGATAAATGCCTTAAAATGTAATATCTGATATTATTGGTATCGGTTCGTAAATGATCAGTATTGGTTTCACAAACTAAAATGTATGACTTTTTATAACGCAGCTATGCGTAGTGGTACACGGACGTAGGGAGAAGTACAGAGCGCCAACAAACCTTAAAGGCACTGCCTTAGCGTGCCGGTCCAATCACATAATACCTACGGCTTTTCACACACACAAGTGAATGCATGGCATACTTGGTCAACAGCCATACAGGTCACACTGAGGGTGCCCGTATAAACAACTATAACACTGTTCCAAATATGCGCCACACTGTGTATCCACCCCAAACAAGTATGACAAACACATTTCGGGAGAACATCAACACCGTAACACAACAGTACAACTACCCAGAACCCCTTGCAGCACTAACTCCTCTGGGACGCTACAATATACACCCCCCGCTACCCCCCCAACCCCGTCCACCTCACCCTCCTCATGCTCTCTCAGAGAGAGCAGGTCCCAAATTCTAAGCTGCCGTTTTGAGGCATGTTAAAAAAAATAATGCACTTTGTGATTTCAATAATAAATATGGCAGTGCCATGTTGGCATTTTTTTCCATAACTTGAGTTGATTTATTTTGGAAAACCTTGTTACATTGTTTAATGCATCCAGCGGGGCATCACAACAAAATTAGGCGTAATAATGTGTTAATTCCACGACTGTATATATCGTTATCGGTTGATATCGGAATCAGTAATTAAGACTTGGACAATATCGGAATATCGGATATCGGCAAAAAAGCCATTATCGGACATCTCTAGTACAAATAGCTCAGTGACAAGGTGGCCACGACTTTGGCCCCTCCTTTAATATTTAACATTGAGTTTCCTGCAGGCATCAACAAAGACATCTAACATTACGGTCTGCTAACGGGGTTGAACAGGAGGTGACATAAGAGAGCTTGTCCGAGGACTTGTCATTAACATAATGTAATCCTTTGTCCACACAGATGAATTGGAAAAACAATGCGAGCACTTACTGTTCACACTTCAGTAACGTATCACGGTCATCATCATCATTTCTTTTTATTCCTTTCATGAAAATGCATATATACTTGTGCAGTTGACGCTTTCATTGTGTTTTTGTTTCTTAAACATTTCCATAATCAGAAAGGAGCAGATGGAAAGAATAATATTCTTATATTTATCTGCCGACTTTTTAACACAAATTATTTGATGACTTTATAACTGTTCCCTCCACCAACACCCAAACACCAACATACTTTTTAATTTTCGTTTAAGCATTTTCACAATGACACGTCCAATCTAATAATCAGAAATCAGTTTGATAAAATTCCAGTTGTCTCTTTTTGTAAATCTTTTTAAATTCAAAGATATTCTTACACATTTTTAAGTCTTTGTTTAGAGCAGGGGTGTAAAACGTACGGCCCGAGGGCCAGATCCGACCCATGAACATGTTTCATGCGGCCCGCGGGAGGAGTTTCCGAAGTAAAAAAGTTAACCTGAAATTTGTGAATGAAAGAAACTGCTGTTCTAAATGTGTCCACTGGATGTCGCAATAGCAATTCTGTGTATCTTTGTAAATGATGTTACATATTAGGGCTGCGAATCTTTGGGTGTCCCACGATTCGATTCAATATTGATTCTTGGGGTCACGATTCGATAATATATCGATTTTTTCGATTCAACTCGATGCTCGATTCAAAAACGATATTTTTCCGATTCAAAACTATTCTGTATTCATTCAATACATAGGATTTCAGCAGGATCTACCCCAGTCTGCTGACATGCTAGCAGAGTAGATTTTTTTTTTTAAAAGCTTTTATAATTGTAAAGGACAATGTTTTATCAACTGATTGCAATAATGTAAATTTGTTTTAACTATTAAACGAACAAAAAATATGACTTATTATATCTTTGTGAAAATATTGGACAGTGTGTTGTCAAGCTTATGAGATGCGATGCAAGTTTAAGCCACTGTGACACTATTGTTCTTTTTTTTATTTTTTATAAAGGTATAATATTTAATGTCAATGAGGGATTTTTAATCACTGTTATGCTGAAATTATAACTAATATTGATACTGTTGTTGATAATATTCATTTTTGTTTCATGTTTCATATGTGTCGTGTTTGTGTCTCCTCTCAATTTCTCTGTTTATTGCAGTTCTGAGTGTTGCTGGGTCAGGTTTGGTTTTGGAATTGGATTGCATTGTTATGGTATTGCTGTGTAGTGGTTTGTTGGCTTGATATAAAAAAAAAAAAAATTTTAATCGATTTTGATTCGCACTACGTATTCGACTCGATTTTTTCCCACACCCCTACTACATATGTAAAAAAAAAATAAACCACGTTAGTGCATTAGTCGAGGAAAATGATCAAACTACATAAAAAAAATACTGTAACTTGATTTTGATACAATTCTTTTATCTTGATAAATTGAAAATCAACACCAATGAGTTGACTGATGAACATTATCACATCATTTATTTAGAAAATATAAATAACAACAAATAAAGACAGAATACTATTAACCGCAACATGTTGGTGTAAAAAAAAAAAACCAACAACATTATGATTTGTAAAATTTCAGAATGTGCTTCTTCTATTTAAAAAAAAAAGAAAATAATCTGAAAGTGTTTTTTTACATTATCATGCCGTGATTTTAGCAGTACGGCCCACTTGGGAGTAGATTTTTTTCCATGTGGCCCCCCCATCTAAAATTTGTTTGACACCCCTGGTTTAGAGAATTCCATGCTTTCACACCAGCCCACTAAAGGTACACATGTACAGTGCATGGTGGTCCAATTGGATACATAACTTTACAGCACGTGGCAAGACGACCGGGTTACTGTTCTTTAAACGCAAAGCGATGCTTAAAAGGGAACGTTGACAACTGTCGTTAAAATGCAACAAAGCCTTAAACCAAATGTATAAAATCTCAAATACTGGACTCTCTGTGAGGAAATTAGGTCATATGTTTTGCATTTACTTCACATTTTAGAAAGTATGTTTCTAATACTCAAGAAAAAAAAATAGGATTGCAAAGTCCGATAATTTGATTTGGCTTACCTTCGTGTCCATGCTGTTGCGAATCCTTGGCTCCAGAAGCCCTGTGTGAGTCCAAACAAGCTGCTGTGGGTAACAGTGGGTGTGTACACAGCATAACCCACCGCTATTTATGAGTGTCCCAGCATGTCCTCACTCCGTCAGTCTCTCACTAATAGCCTAATTAATAAAAATGATGAGCCGTAATGTAGCCGTAAATACTCAGTTCCAGCTTTGCAACTCAGCTAGTTGAGGTTTTATGGCTGATGCAGACTGCCTTGTGGGACAATAACTACCATAACAATGTCCAGCTATTAGATTGAACTAGCAGGCCTCTCACTTTGACCTCATAAATAATGAATACACTCCAAAAATGGGGTGAAAGTGCTCCAAATGGGATACAAATCCACATCTGTGTCTATTTTAGGCGATTGTCTCTGCCAAATGTCTGATACTACAGACAAAAAATGCATTTATGTGATGTTGGGTACTGAAAATGAAGCTGAGATAGCTACTTATTTACCTAACTCTGAACTCAAAAACACACTCCAGAATATTGTGGGAAGTTCTATTAAAGCTTAAAATGTAAGCTAACTTGCCAAAAGTTTGGACACACCTTCTCATTCAATGAGTTTTTCTTTATTTTCATGACTATTTCTTTTGTTGTCATGATCCTTTAGTTATGTTCTGTTAGATTTAGACTCCCTTAGTTCCTGTTTTGTGCACCTCTGGGTTTGCTTTGGCTTCCATGGGGATTAATTGGGTTCACCTGCCTCTGGTTAGTGGTCGGCACGCTCACCTGCTATCGACCACTGATAGAGATATTTATTCTTGTTGCTTGCCACACTCGGTGTGGCTTTATTGTTTGCTGTACGCAACAGGTATTTCTTGGCTCCTAGTTTATGATTCCTGCGCGAAGTGGTTATCTTAAATCCCCATGCGAACGGCACGTTTTCCTTTCGCTTGTTTTCTGTTTTTGGTTGGTACGTCTTCGATTTACGAAGATTAAATCATGTTCCTCCCTGCACGCCTTGTCCGGAGTGGTCCGACTGCATCCCGGGAGAACAAACCCGCAGTGAGATGCGACCCATCCATCCATTTCTACCGCTTATTCCCTTTCGGGGTGGCGGGGGGCGCTGGCGCCTATCTCAGCTACAATCGGGCGGAAGGCAGGGTACACCCTGGACAAGTCGCCACCTCATCGCAGGGCCAACACAGATAGACAGACAACATTCACACTCACATTCACACACTAGGGCCAATTTAGTGTTGCCAATCAACCTATCCCCAGGTGCATGTCTTTGGAAGTAGGAGGAAGCCGGAGGGAACCCACGCATTGACGGGGAGAACATACAAACTCCACACAGAAAGATCCCGAGCCTGGATTTGAACCCAGGACTGCAGGAACTTCGTATTGTGAGGCAGACGCATTAACCCCTCTGCCACCGTGAAGCCCAATCGTAACAATTGTAGATTGTCACTGAAGGCATCAAAACTATGAATGAACACATTTGGAGTTATGCACTTAACAAAAAAAGTCAAATACCTGAAAACATGTTTCATATTCTAGTTTCTTCAAAATAGCCACCCTTTGGTTTGATTAGTGTTTTGCACACTCTTGGCATTCTCTCCATGAGCTTCAAGAGGTAGTCACCTGACATGGTTTGCACTTCACAGGTGTCGTAGTTTTGATGCATTCAGTGAAAATTTACAATGTACATTGTCATGAAAATAAAGAAAACACATTGAAATAAGAAGGTATGTCCAAACTTTTGGCCTATACTGTATGTATGTGTCCATTTTGAGGAGGGACTGAGGGACTTTGTTGTCTGGTGCCACACGAACGTCTTGCAGCTCAATCCGTCAAAGACCAAGGAGCTGGTCATTGACTTTGGGAGGTCGAGTCCACGGTCACAACCTATTGTGATCGAGGGAGTTGAGGTACAGACCGTGGACTCATTCAAGTACCTCGGGGTTTGGGTGGACAATAAGCTGGACTGGACTGTTAACACGGAGCACCAGTACAAGAAAGGACAGAGCAGGCTGTACTTCCTCAGGAGACTGCACTCCTTCAACATTTGTAGAAAACTCCTGTGGATGTACTACCAGTCTGTGGTTGCCAGTGTGGTAGTGTGCTGGGGGGGCAGTACATCTAAGAAGGACAGCTCCAGACTTGAGAAACTGATCAGGCGGGCCGGTTCTACAATCGGGATGAAACTGGACTCACTGGTGACGGTGGCAGAGAAGAGGACTGTGGACAAACTAGTGAGCATCCTGGATGATGCCAGTCACCCTCTGCATAGCGTTATCAGTAGCCAGAGGAGCCTGTTCAGTGCTAGACTGCTTCATCCCAAGGGCAGGACTAATAGACTCAAGAACTCCTTTGTCCCACACGCCATTAGACTGTACAACTCCTCTCTGGGACGGGGTACGCGGGGGTATTAGGATGACAGGGGATGCAAAACATTAACAGTGCAATACGTTTTCATAACATGGTCACTACTGCCTACTTTGTCTTGTTATATTCTTATTTTACTGTTATATTGTTATTCCCATTGTTTTTATTTTTTTTGTAATATTTCTCTATTTTGTTTCCTTTTAAACCCCATTATTTACTTTTTACTTTTTTTTTTTTTTTAAATTGATCTCAACTCTGTACACTGCTGCTGGAATTTTAATTTTCCTGAAGGAACTCTCCTGAAGGAATCAGTAAAGTACTATCTATCTATCTATCTATCATTTTATGGTCTTGTAGGTGCCAGATGTCCAATAATGTAAACATAAAATACAACTCTCATTGGCAATAAGTATTTTTAGACAGAGACAGTGGAGCAAAGATAGCAGTGTATTTTCGTGCAATAAGAGAGGTGTGAATTCAGCAGTAAAAAAATGGTCTTTCCAAGATGACAGAAACTCGTAAAGGATTTGAATTTTTGTAATGCTAACTACATATATTACTAGCATACAGATACACCTAATTAAATGAGTATATTGATATTGCCATCATATTTCAGTTTCATGCTAACTACTTTATAATTATTATAGTATATAGGTATCACTGTATTGCTATGAACGGAGGAACAGAGGAGGATGTCAGTGCCAGAATTGGAAAAGCAAGGACCACACTCACAATCTTAAAAAAAAATCTGGAAAGCAAAAAACATATCACTCAAGACCGAACTGCAAATCTTCAACTCAAACGTCAAATCCACCTTACTCTACAGTTCAGAAACCTGGAAGATCACCGCCAACATACTCACCAAAATACAGACATTCTTCCAACCGCTGTCTCCGTCGCCTCCTAGGTATCTACTGGCCCAACACCATCTCCAATGCCAACCTGTGGGACTTCACTAGACAAGACACAATAGAAACACAAATTAGGAAGAGGAAATGGAACTGGATTGATCGTAGACACAATAGATCAATCACGAAACATGCTTTAACATGGAACCTGCAAGGAAAGAGGAAGAGAGGAAAGCCTAAAGCCACTTGGTGAAGAACCATAGAGCAGGAGATGAAGGCGCAAGGGCTGTCCTGGCAACAAGACCGAAAGGGAAGAAGTAGGGCTGGGCGATATGGCCTGTTTTTAAATATCTCGATACTTTTAGGCCATATCGCGATACACGATATATATCTCGATATTTTGCATTAGCCTTGAATGAACACTTGATGCATATAATCACAGCAGTATGAGGATTCTATGTGTCTACATTAAAAAAAATATTCTTCATACTGCATTAATATATGCTCATTTTAAACTTTCATGCAGGGAAGGAAATCACAACTAAGTCAATTGACCAAAACTGTATTTATTAAACAGTGGCACAAACATTCATGTCATTTCCAAAACAGAAAGTGCAAGATTGTCAGAGACATTTTAAGTGTCAAATAAAAATGAGCTGCATAATAGGAAATCAAATAGTATTCCTCCTTCGCTATGTGGTAGGTTACTACGGACGTTTTTACATTCTGTTGTTGACTATTTTTGTCATACAGTGTTGATCTGGAAAGGGACGGCGCGGCGCAGTAGGAGAGTGGCCATGTGCAACCCAAGGGTCTGTGGTTCAATCCCTACCTAGTACCAACCTCGTCACGTCTGTTGTGTCCTGAGCAAGACACTTCACCCTTGCTCCTGATGGGTGCTGGTTAGCGCCTTGCATGGCAGCTCCCTCCATCAGTTTGTGAATGTGTGTGTGAATGGGTAAATGTGGAAGTAGTGTCAAAGCGCTTTGAGTACCTTGAATGTAGAAAAGCGCAATACAAGTACAACCCATTTATCATTTATTTATAAAGGTTTGCCTCGGCATTTCGATGGTGTGGGCGTGTGGCACCGAATGGAGATGTGGACATGCGAAGATTCAAACACTCTTCATTCTCTAGCGCAGGGGTGTCAAACTCAAATACAGAGGGGGCCAAAATGTAAAAGTGAACAAAGCTGTGGGCCAAGGTTGAACAAATGAAACTTTTAATAGGGACACAAACAAGTTTTGCATTGAATATTGAACAAGCAAGGCTTATATAACGTTATAGTGACATGCAAAATCCACTTTCAAATAATAATTACAAAATATCAACTGCATATCAAATAAAATTTGAATAAAAAATTGAATGCCTCTTTTCTATTTGCAGCCTTCTGAGGTAAATGTCAAAATAAACTTTTTCCACAGGCTAATAAAACATTTGAAAATAAAATAACAACGAATGAATCAAACATTTAAGCCTTGAAGTAGCAAGAAAAAGTGCATGAATAAAACCTTCATTATTGCTCAGTTTGCCACCTTATTTGCTTTAACACTTAATATGGAACAAACAACGCTTATACAACTTTATAATGCAAAATCAACTTTCAGAAAACAAAACAAAAAAACATCAATGGTATATTAAATACAATTTAAATAAAAAATGTAATGCCTCATTTCTATTTGCAGCCTTCTGAGGTAAATATCAACATTACAGGTTTCCACAGGCTAATACATTTGAAAATAAATTAACAATGAGGTGGGGGGATATATATATTGTAGCGTCCCGGAAGAGTTTGTGCTACAAGGGGTTCTGGGTATTTGTTCTGTTGTGTTTATGTTGTGTTGCGGTTCTTCTCCCGAAATATGTGTTTGTCATTCTTGTCAGGTGTGGGTTCACAGTGTGGCGCATATTTGTAACAGTGTTAAAGTTGTTTATACGCCCACCCGCAGTGTGACCTGTATGGCTGTTGACCAAGTATGCATTGTATTCACTTAAGTGTGTGTAGGAGCTGCATATATTATATGACTGGGCTGGCACGTTGTTTGTATGGAGGAAAAGCGGACGTGTCGACAGGTTGTCGAGGACGTTGAAGGCAGTGCCATCACGACACGCCCTCAATATTGTTATCCGGGTGGAAATCATGAGAAATTCAGTAGAATGGTTGCCCCGGGAGATTTTCGGGAGGGGCACTGAAATTTGGGAGTCTCACAGGAAAATCGTGAAGGTTGGCAAGTATGAGTATTGGCGATGAATGCGGTGATAATACCGGCGGGCCAGCTCTAATGTTAATTTGATATTACCTCAAGGGCCAAATGAAATTACACAGTGGGCCAAATTTGGCCCGCGGGCCAGAGTTTGACACCCATGCTCTAGCGGGTGATGATGCCACATATTAGCAGTTATGCTACTTTTTATAGCAACGCTTCAGCCCCACACTTGACAAATTACAGTTGTCTTTTCGACATATTCCCACTTGAAGCCAAACCACCGCCAGACAATGGACCCCCTGCTGCTTTTCTTGGGAATTAATTCTTCCTTCATTCACACCTTCTTTCTATCGTATTACCACTTGCACGGCTCCGCTAGCATCACAGCTAACGTTACCCATGTTGCTACCTCTCTACTAGGCGAGGGTGTATACGTATGTGACGTATGTAAGAAAGTGCGCTTGTCTGTAAGAAGGAGAGACAGGAAAGAGCGAGGAGAGCCCGCAGCTAAAAGCAACTCCGTGAGAACGTATACTCGAATATCACGATGTAGTCATTTTCTAAATCGCACAGTGACAAACCCGCGATATATTGTGTAAATCGATATATCGCCCAGCCCTAGGATGAAGTAGTTTCACAAATGGCCTATGTTCCTTAGGGAATTTAAAGTCCTAAGTAAGTAAGTATCACTGTAAATCAGGGGCGTCAAACTCAAATTCAGAGTGGGCCAAAATTTAAAACCGAACAAAGCCGTGGGCCGAGGTTGAACAAATTTTTAATAGGGACTCAAACAAGTTTCGCATTGAATATTGAACAAGCAAGGCTTATAGAACTTTATATTTACATGCAAAATCGAGTTTCAAATAATATTAACAATTAAAAAATATCAATGGCATATCAAATAAAATTGTAATACAAATTGAATGCCTCTTTTCGGCGGTGGGGTTGAGGTGGACGGGGTTTGGTGATAGCGGGGGGTGTATATTGTAGCGTCCCGGAAGAGTTAGTGCTGCAAGTCGTTCTGGGTATTTGTTCTGTTGTGTTACGGTGCGGATGTTCTCCCGAAATGTCATTCTTGTTTGGTGTGGGTTCACAGTGTGGCGCATATTTGTAACAGTGTTAAAGTTGTTTATACGGCCACCCTCAGTGTGACCTGTATGGCTGTTGACCAAGTATGCCTTAAATTCACTTGTGTGTGTGTGTGTATAAGCCGCATATATTATGTGACTGGACCGGCACGCTGTTTGTATGGAGGAAAAGCGGACGTGGAGACAGGTTGTAGAGAACGCCAAAGGCAGTGCCTTTAAAGCCCACCTTAAATATTGTTGTCTCGGATGAAATTCGGGAGGCGCAGTGAACTTCGGGAGTCTCCCGGGAAAATCGGGAGGGTTGGCAAGTAAGAGTATTAGCGGTGAATGCGGTGTTACAGCGGCGGGCCAGCTCTCATGTTAATTTGATATTGCCTCAAGGGCCAAGTGAAATTACACGGCCAGAGTTTGACACCCATGCTGTAAATGGTTAGTATTAAATTGCCACACGTCCAAAGGGTCACACAATAGAACACTGACACGAGGTATTTGCGAGCGGCAATATTCATCAAGATAAGCCAGCGGAGGACCGGTTACCATGGAAACCGGAATCATGGCACAAAGACAGCTCAATTCCCCTTAAGAAAAGTACATCCAATTTTGGGGAGAACGAGAGGACAGCCAAAATGTGGCGGTATGACAACATGTTTCTACTTGTGGCCATGAGGCAATTGTATATCTTTACTTCAAACAATCACACCGATTAATAAACTTAAGATGATTATTCTGAAAATTGGTGTACTTTGTTAGAGATGAAACCAATACACCTAGTAGAAAAAATTCTCCTCCCTTCACTTAGCCAATAAATATTGAGCATTTATTCGCAAAAATGGTCCTGAAGGGCTTACCTGTTACTTAATTCAGTTAAAGGCCTACTGAAATCCACTACTACTGACCACGCAGTCTGATAGTTTATATATCAATGATGAAATATTAACATTGCAACACACGCCAATACGGCCTTTTTAGTTTACTAAAATACAATTTTAAATTTCCTGCGACGTTTCCTGTTGAAAACATTGCGGAATGATGACGCGTGACGTTATTGGTTGTAGGGGACATCTTAGCCCAGCACCACACACGGCTAAAAGTCGTCTCTTTTCATCGCATAATTACACAGTAATTTGGACATCTGTGTTGATGAATCCTTTGCAATTTCTTCAATTTATAATGGAGACTATAAAGAATTAATAATGCTGTTGGTGGAAAGCAGCTGACTTTAGCAACCGAGACACAGCCTTTGTTTCTTTGTTTTTTGTGAAGCTTTAACACGGAGCAGTCAAGCGAACATGTTTTCTACATCAACCAGCAAGGGTTTGGATGGGAAAATTGTGATACTAAGTCAGCTCTTACCGGAGACTTCAGTGGATTACGCGACTTCCTCCTGCAGCTCAAAATAGCAGCTGTGATCTTGGCTCCTCCATCGGCTTCTCTGAGAGACAATGGCGTTCACCGCGGCAATCCGACTTTCAGGTATGTCTTTACAATCTCACTAAAACACTATTAAAACAATAAGTAGATAAGGGATCTTCCAGAATTATCCTAGTAAATGTGTCTAATTACATCTGAAACGGTCCCACTGCCGCCGCCTAGAGCCGTCACTTTTTTTTTTTTTGTGCTTCACTCTAACTTTCCTCATCCACGAATCTTTCATCCTGGCCCAATTTATTGGGGAAATCGTCACTTTCTCGGTCCGAATAGCTCTCGCTGCTGGTGGCTATGATTATAAACAATGTGAGGAAGTGAGGAGCCCTGCAACCCGTGACATCACGCACACATCGTCTGCTACTTCCGGTACAGGCAAGGCTTTTTTTATTAGCGACTAAAAGTTGCAAACTTTATCGTTGATGTTCTGTACTAAATCCTTTCAGCAAAAATATGGCAATATCGCGAAATGACCAAGTATGACACGTAGAATGGACCCCATTTAAATAAGAACATTTAATTTCAGTAAGCCTTTAAGATGCATATTCTGAAAATTGGTGTGCTTTGTTAGAGATGAAACCAATACACCTAAGAGAAAAACTTCTCCTTTCACTCAGCAAATAAATATTGAACATTTATTCGCAAAAATGGTCCTCATGGTGCAATTTTACTGCTTACCTGTTCCTTAATTCAGTTAAAGCCCTCCTTTAACATCAGAATCGTGGCCTTACAGATCTCAAACACACTCCAGAATCTCGTGAAACACGCTATTAGAGCTCCAAAGGTAAGGCAAATCAACATTAGCTTAAATTTTAAGTTCTCGTAGTTGCCATGTTGTTGTCATAACTTGCATCTCTATGTCATTGGCGCTAAGCATTATGGGTATGATCATTGGCGCCAAACTGGCGGCCATTTTATCTAATCGGTAAGTATTCAACTCGGCGAAATAGATGCAACTATAGGCAAAATAAAGGCTATTAGTAAAAAAAATACCACAAACCTTTAATTCGGAATTTGGCCGAAGTAGGGTGAATGTGGGCAGCATGCAACAGCTTTACGTCGCACGGGGGCGACGTCGGCTCCGAAGGCAAGTCAGCTACACATTTGCTGCCTTGTATTCCTTAATGAGATAAGTCAAATTTCGTTAAACAAAATATTATTTTACACCTCGAAAGAGACAAACGGTAAAAAAAAAATGGAGGGATGGACGGACGTTAAACGGTAAAAAAAAAATGGAGGAATGGACGGACGTTTCAATTGTTAAGCTTGCTCAGTAGAACTTTAAAAGTAACGCGCCGGCATGTATGGTGTAATATTCCGCCAATCAGAATAAACCAGGAAGTGATTCTCCTATAGCGATAGGCTGCGAGGCACGTCAATCATCTCATTCCCGCTAACGGTCACGCCCACGGTTTTTCCAGTTTGGGGTTTCGTTGCTGCCAACATATTTAGTTACAATTGAACAGTTTGACGTCTTTAAACTTTAAGGAAAAGAAAATTCAAAGCCAGCAACACTCGTGTCCTTCTAATCGTTTTAATACAAACTGCGCGGGCGCTACCAAACACCGGTTAGTTCGCTATTTTAAACAGGAAGTGATGCACTTTGACATAAATCAACAACTTCAAAATTGAAAGTCCACAAATAGAAAAAAAACTAAATTGTACAAAATAAATCAAATACTTATTAGTACAGTGTCACGGGAAAATAGATAAAGCAATAAAAACATGTATGTAGCAATAAAAAAAAGGAATAAAGCAATAAAAAAAAAATTTAAACTTTGCACCTTCCTAATAAAACATTGGAAATTACGCAATAGTTTGCAATTATGTAAACAAACTAAACTGGGAAGTTACAATACTTCGGATTTTGGTTAACGATCAAAAAAAAAAAAAATCATATTGCGAATTTTTTTAATTCTCTATTTTCATTCAAACATCCTCCCTGTTTTGTAGTTTTGATAGATCAAATCCTGCCGAATTAGATGTTGTTGTTTTTTATTGAACAATGTACATACAAACATTATTGTTATTGTACATAAAAACCAAGCCTCTTTTAAAAAATCTCAACAATTTCAAACATCCATCAGGTGGCGCAAATACTGCCTTTTTCAAAACATCTACAACAGGGGTGTCCAAACTTTTTCCACTGAGGGCCACACACTGAAAAGTCAAAGCGAGCGGGGGCCATTTTGATATTTTTTTTATTTAAAAACCAATACAATAAATGTATAAAAAAAAGTCTACATTTAGGCCTCCACTCAGGCTTGATCCCGGTAAAGCCAAAGGGTTTTGGTCAAAAAAATATAAAAAAATTATCATTATGTAGTATTATTATTATTATTATTCAAAGTTTAAATCTCTCGATCAAAATTAAATCAATCAATCAATGTTTATTTATATAGCCCCAAATCACAAATGTCTCAAAGGACTGCACAAATCTTTACGACTACAACATCCTCGGAAGAACCCACAAAAGGGCAAGGAAAACTCACACCCAGTGGGCAGGGAGAATTCACATCCAGTGGAACGCCAGTGACATATAGCAAACACAAAATATGCAACATTTTCCCCAAAGAATATCTCAAAGTGGAATATTTAATGTGACATAATTGGAGCCTTGAATAGGTCAATAATTCATAATGATGTTGATTTCGATTCATTATTGTTTTTTAAAGAAACAGCCTGAATGGCAGCTTTGTAATATTAGACTAAACATTGCAACAATTTATTGTTACATTTTACC
Source organism: Nerophis ophidion (assembly GCF_033978795.1). Lineage (NCBI taxonomy): Eukaryota > Metazoa > Chordata > Actinopteri > Syngnathiformes > Syngnathidae > Nerophis > Nerophis ophidion. The sequence goes on from NC_084627.1 coordinate 3,861,759, forward strand.
TGTTTGCTCTTTTCTAACACGTTTGTTTTTGTGTTTATTTTTTTCATATTTTTAGAATGTGTTGTGGGGCCGTTAAAAAATTACCTGTGGGCCGCACTTTGGACACCCCTGATCTAAAGGAAAGAAAACTAATGCACATACAAATATAATATAAAAATAATAACAATAAATAAATAGAATAAGGCACAAAATTCAAACAGACAAAAAAAAGGCAAATCTAAATCACTTCAAAATTTTGGCAATGATTAAATCCATTTAAGGGCTTTTTTTATTTTCTAATCCTGCCAAGTTAGATGTTTTGGGGCTGTTTTACTTCCAGATGTAACCACGCCCCCTTTTTACAAGTAGCCTATTGTTCCTAAACATATTTTTATTGGTGCTGAAATTTGTACAACTCAAGCCAAATGTAACTGTTATGTATATGTAAGGGTACACACGAATGGGGACGCGTTGGCGGAATTACTTCTTTTTCCGCGTTTTGAGTGTTTTCAAGTGGCGTGTGGAGTCCTGTGCAAGAATACTTTACAATTAAACTTGTCATAGTTGGTCATCATCATGTATTGTGTTTAATTATACAGCGCAGATAGAATTAATGTGGATTCCAAAGGGGTACCTTCCAAGGATATTTGCCCTAAACACTTTGGAAAAATGATGGCAATCAATATATTTTATATGAAATACTATTCTAGCTATAGTTTATAATTCAATCAATCAATCAATGTTTATTTATATAGCCCCAAATCACAAATGTCTCAAAGGACTGCACTAATCATTACGACTACGACATCCTCGGAATAACCCACAAAAGGGCAAGGAAAACTCACACCCAGTGGGAAGGGAGAATTCACATCCAGTGGGACGCCAGTGACAATGCTGACTATGAGAAACCTTGGAGAGGACCTCAGATGTGGGCAACCCCCCCCCCCCCCCCCCTCTAGGGGACTGAAAGCAATGGATGTCGAGCGGGTCTAACATGATACTGTGAAAGTTCAATCCATAGTGGCTCCAACACAGCCGCGAGAGTTCAGTTCAAGCGGATCCAAGACAGCAGCGAGAGTCCCGTCCACAGGAGACCATCTCAAGCGGAGGCGGATCAGCAGCGTAGAGATGTCCCCAACCGATACAGGCGAGCGGTCCATGCTGGGTCTCGACTCTGGACAGCCAGTACTTCATCCATGGTCATCGGACCGGACCCCCTCCACAAGGGAGGGGGGGACATAGGAGAAGGAAAAGAAGCGGCAGATCAACTGGTCTAAAAAGGAGGTCTATTTAAAGGCTAGAGTATACAGATGAGTTTTAAGGTGAGACTTAAATGCTTCTACTGAGGTAGCATCTCGAACTGTTACCGGGAGGGCATTCCAGAGTACTGGAGCCCGAACGGAAAACGCTCTATAGCCCGCAGACTTTTTTTGGGCTCTAGGAATCACTAATAAGCCAGAGTCTTTTGAACGCAGATTTCTTGCCGGGACATATGGTACAATACAATCGGCAATTGAGGTCTTGGATTTGTATCTTTTCACAATATTATTATTTCCTCTTTGTAATCTCTGTCTCATCCTAGTGTCATTGGAGCCGACGTGTACAACTATGTTCGCATAGCTAGTGGTGCGATTTGCCTGTCATACGTGTTTAATAGGCCTGTTGGGAGTCAGCTCCCTAGAGGCCTACTGAAAGCCACTACTACCGACCACGCAGTCTGATATTTTATACATCAATGATGAAATCTTAACATTGCAACACATGCCAATACGGCCGGGTTAGTTTACTAAATTACAATTTTTAATTTCGCGCCGAAATATCCTGCTGGAACGTTTCGGTATGATGACGTTTGCGCGTGACGTCACGGATTGTAGAGGACATTTTGTTCCAGCATCGTTCCCAGCTATTAAGTCGTCTGTTTTCATCGCAAAATTCCACAGTATTCTGGACATCTGTTTTGCTGAATCTTTTGCCATTTTTTCAATGAACACGGAGACATCAAAGAAGAAAGCTGTAGGTGGGCCGGCTGTAGCAACACAAACAGAGCCGGTGTTTGATTGTTTACATTCCCGAAAGATGACAGTCAAGCTTTACTGTGGAACAGAGATGTCAAGCAAACACGGTTGGATTTAACCACACACACAAAGTACAGTGTATTATGCAGCGATCATTTCGAAAGATCGTGTTTTGAAGAGGGTCCCTTGCGAAGGGCAGAGATGGGCATCGCCACCACCCGTCGACTGGTGCTGAAGAATGGTGCGGGGCCGACCTTCAGGTTGTACAGGTACGACCATATAATCTTACTAAAACACTAGTAACACAATAAGCAGATAAGGGATTTTCCAGAATTATCCTAGTAAATTTGTCTAATAACATCTGAACACTGCCCTCTAGTCTTTTTTTTTTTTTTTTGCTAGTCCTTTACTCTCACTTTCCTCATCCACAAATCTTTCATCCTCGCTCAAATTAATGGGGAAATCGTCGCTTTCTCGGTCCGAATCGCTCTCGCTGCTGGTGGCCATGATTGTAAACAACGTGCAGATGTGAGAAGCTCCACAACCCGTGACGCACGCGCATATCGTCCGCCACTTCCGGTACAGGCAAGGCTTTTTTATTAGCAAACAAACGTTGCGAACTTTATTGTCGATGTTCTCTACTAAATCCTTTCAGCAAAAATATGGCGAAATGATCAAGTATGACACATAGAATGAACCTGCTATCCCCGTTTAAATAAGAAAATCTCATTTCAGTAGGCCTTTAAGATTATCTTTAATGTCAGGTGGTCTGGCCCCAGGAATTCACTTGGTTTGCTAAACTGTATGTTCCAGGGGATGGAGTCCTCTATGACTAAGGTGTGGTGTCCGGTAGACTGGGGTGTAAGGATAGCTAAAGGGCTACATCTATTATGTGTCGCAACCGGTTTACCATGGCTTGTAGGCTAAAATATCTGTTTGATGGGCAAATGTTTCAGGGGGTATAGCAAAATTCCACAGTATTCTGGACATCTGTTTTGCTGAATCTTTTGCCATTTTTTCAATGAACACGGAGACATCAAAGAAGAAAGCTGTAGGTGGGAAGCGGTGTATTGCGGCCGGCTTCAGCAACACAAACACAGCTGGTGTTTGATTGTTTACATTACCGAAAGATGACAGTCAAGCTTTACTATGGAACAGAGATGTCAAGCAAACACGGTTGGATTTAACCACACACACAAAGTACAGTGTATTATTCAGCGATCATTTCGAAAGATCGTGTTTCGAAGAGGGTCCCTCGCGAAGGGCAGAGATGGGCATCGCCACCACCCGTCGACTGGTGCTGAAGAATGGTGCAGGGCCGACCTTCAGGTTGTACAGGTACGACCATATAATCTTACTAAAACACTAGTAACACAATAAGCAGATTAGGGATTTTCCAGAATTATCCTAGTAAATTTGTCTAATAACATCTGAACACTGCCCATTAGTCTTTTTTTTTTTTTTTGCTAGTCCTTTACTCTCACTTTCCTCATCCACAAATCTTTCATCCTCGCTCAAATGAATGGGGAAATCGTCGCTTTCTCGGTCCGAATCGCTCTCGCTGCTGGTGGCCATGATTGTAAACAACGTGCAGATGTGAGAAGCTCCACAACCAGTGACGTCACGCGCATATCGTCCGCTACTTCCGGTACAGGCAAGGCTTTTTTATTAGCAAACAAAAGTTGCGAACTTCATCGTCGATGTTCTCTACTAAATCCTTTCAGCAAAAATATGGCAAAATGGCGAAATGATCAAGTATGACACATAAAATGAACCTGCTATCCCCGTTTAAATAAGAAAATCTCATTTCAGTAGGCTTTAAGATTATCTTTAATGTCAGGTGGTCTGGCCCCAGGAATACACTTGGTTTGCTAAACTGTATGTTCCGGGGGATGGAGTCCTCTATGACTAAGGTGTGGTGTCCGGTAGACTGGGGTGTAAGGATAGCTAAAGGGCTACATCTATTATGTGTCGCAACCGGTTTACCATGGCTTGTAGGCTAAAATATCTGTTTGATGGGCAAATGTTTCAGGGGGTATAGCAAAATTCCACAGTATTCTGGACATCTGTTTTGCTGAATCTTTTGCCATTTTTTCAATGAACACAGAGACATCAAAGAAGAAAGCTGTAGGTGGGAAGCGGTGTATTGCGGTCGGCTTCAGCAACACAAACAGAGCCTGTGTTTGATTGTTTACATTACCGAAAGATGACAGTCAAGCTTTACTATGGAACAGAGATGTCAAGCAAACACGGTTGGATTTAACCACACACACAAAGTACAGTGTATTATTCAGCGATCATTTCGAAAGATCGTGTTTCGAAGAGGGTCCCTTGCGAAGGGCAATGATGGGCATCGCCACCACCCGTCGACTGGTGCTGAAGAATGGTGCGGGGCCGACCTTCAGGTTGTACAGGTACGACCATATAATCTTACTAAAACACTAGTAACACAATAAGCAGATAAGGGATTTTCCAGAATTATCCTAGTAAATTTGTCTAATAACATCTGAATCGCTCCCACTGCCCTCTGGTCTTTTTTTTTTTTTTTTTGCTAGTCCTTTACTCTCACTTTCCTCATCCACAAATCTTTCATCCTCGCTCAAATTAATGGGGAAATCGTCGCTTTCTCGGTCCGAATCGCTCTCGCTGCTGGTGGCCATGATTGTAAACAACGTGCAGATGTGAGAAGCTCCACAACCCGTGACGTCACGCGCATATCGTCCGCTACTTCCGGTACAGGCAAGGCTTTTTTATTAGCAAACAAAAGTTGCGAACTTCATCGTCGATGTTCTCTACTAAATCCTTTCAGCAAAAATATGGCAAAATGGCGAAATGATCAAGTATGACACATAAAATGAACCTGCTATCCCCGTTTAAATAAGAAAATCTCATTTCAGTAGGCCTTTAAGATTATCTTTAATGTCAGGTGGTCTGGCCCCAGGAATTCACTTGGTTTGCTAAACTGTATGTTCCAGGGGATGGAGTCCTCTATGACTAAGGTGTGGTGTCCGGTAGACTGGGGTGTAAGGATAGCTAAAGGGCTACATCTATTATGCGTTGCAACCGGTTTACCATGGCTTGTAGGCTAAAATATCTGTTTGATGGGTAAATGTTTCAGGGGGTATAGCTCAGTGGTAGTGCATTTGACTGCAGATCAAGAGGTCTCTGGTTCAAGTCCGGATGCCCCCTAAATTTATTATGCGTCTCAACCGGTTTACCGAGGCTTGGAGGCCGCTTAAGTCAGTTTGCTACAGCTAAATCTAACAAAAGTGTCCCTGGCGCCTTAAGTTACGAAATGACCCTTTTCTAACTGGCGGACACGGTCCTGCAGTAGGACCAGCCTGTGCATGAAGAACAGGAAGCCATACTCGCATTCTTTCATTCACCGAGTCAGGTTCTTACTGCCTTCAAAGTGTAGTAACTTTGGAGCGGGACGAACAGGTGAATGTGGAATTAATCTACTTTTGGCTCACTGTCCTCCAATACAACTCAAGGTGTTTTGTTTGTTCTATATGTTTAAAAACATCCGGAATCGAATAATTCTGTGTTTTTCTTTTAAAAACCTTCACGCTTTAATGTCAATCAATCAATCAATCAATGTTTATTTATATAGCCCTAAATCACGAGTGTCTCAAAGGGCTGCTCAAGCCACAATGACATCATCGGTTCAGATCCCACATCAGGGCAAGGAACCCAATGGGACAATGAGAAACCAGGGCGGCCGGTGCAATGGACGTCGAGTGGATCTAGCATAATATTGTGAGAGTCCAGTCCATAGTGGATCTGACATAATAGTTTGAGAGTCCAGTCCATAGTGGAGTGAGCATAATATTGTGAGAGTCCAGTCAATAGTGGATCTAACATAATATTGTGAGAGTCCAGTCCATAGTGGAACTAACATAATATTGTGAGAGTCCAGTCCATAGTGGATCGAACATAATAGTGAGAGTCCAGTCCATAGTGGATCTAACGTAATAGTGTGAGAGTCCAGTCCATAGTGGATCTAACATAATAGTGAGAGTCCAGTCCATAGCGGATCTAACATAATAGTGAGAGTCCAGTCCATAGTGGATCTAACGTAATAGTGTGAGAGTCCAGTCCATAGTGGATCTAACATAATATTGTGAGAGTCCAGTCCATAGTGGATCTAACATAATATTGTGAGAGTCCAGTCCATAGTGGATCTAACATAATATTGTGAGAGTCCAGTCCATAGTGGATCTAACATAATATTGTGAGAGTCCAGTCCATTGTGGATCTCACATAATAGTGTGAGAGTCCAGTCCATAGTGGATCTAACATAATATTGTGAGAGTCCAGTCTGTAGTGGATCTAACATAATATTGTGAGAGTCCAGTCCATAGTGGATCTAAAATAATAGTGTGAGAGTCCAGTCCATAGTGGATCTAACATAATAGTGAGAGTCCAGTCCATAGTGAATCTAACATAATATTGTGAGAGTCCAGTCCATAGTGGATTTCACATAATATTGTGAGAGTCCAGTCCATAGTTGATCTAACATAATATTGTGAGAGTCCAGTCCATAGTGGATCTCACATAATATTGTGAGAGTCCAGTCCATAGTGGATCTAACATAATATTGTGAGAGTTCAGTCCATAGTGGATCTAACAATAGTTTGAGAGTCCAGTCCATAGTGGATCTAACATAATATTGTGAGAGTCCAGTCCATAGTGGATCTAACATAATAGTGTGAGAGTCCAGTCCATAGTGGATCTAACATAATAGTGTGAGAGTTCAGTCCATAGCGGATCTAACATAATAGTGAGAGTCCAGTCCATAGCGGATCTAACATAATAGTGTGAGAGTCCAGTCCATAGTGGATCTAACATAATAGTGAGAGTCCAGTCCATAGTGGATCTAACACAATAGTGAGAGAGTCCAGTCCATAGTGGATCTAACATAATAGTGTGAGAGTCCAGTCCATAGTGGATCTAACATAATAGTGAGAGTCCAGTCCATAGCGGATTTAACATAATAGTGAGAGTCCAGTCCATAGCGGATCCAACATAATATTGTGAGAGTCCAGTCCATAGTGGATCTAACATAATATTGTGAGAGTCCATTCCATAGTGGATCTAACATAATATTGTGAGTGTCCAGTCCATAGTGGATCCAACATAATATTGTGAGAGTCCAGTCCATAGTGGATCCAACATAATATTGTGAGAGTCCAGTCCATAGTGGATCTCACATAATAGTGAGAGTCCAGTCCATAGTGGATCTAACATAATATTGTGAGAGTCCAGTCCATAGTGGATCTAACATAATATTGTGAGAGTCCAGTCCATAGTGGATCTAACATAATATTGTGAGAGTCCAGTCCGTATTGGATCCAACATAATAGTGAGAGTCCAGTCCATAGCGGATCTAACATAATAATGAGAGTCCAGTCCATAGTGGATCTAACATAATATTGTGAGAGTCCAGTCCATAGTGGATCTCACATAATATTGTGAGAGTCCAGTCCATAGTGGATCTGGCATAATAGGGAGAGTCCAGTCCATGGCTCGCTGGAGGCCATTGGCTTTAAGCGGTTCCAGTGGAAAATTAAATTTCTCACCAGTTTTTCATGGGTAAAATTGTTGTACTAAACACATGTTTTATTTATTTTTAAAGTAAATTTAGTGACAGACATAGTGGCCATCGAGTCAAAATATTAGCCCAGCTTTCTTTTACTGTAAGTTGTTTTGTCACTATAACGCAAAGCTAAGATGCTCTGTTCAGATAGTTAAGTCTATATTGACCTTAATTAAATTGATTTTAGCATCATTAATGCACAGAAAGTACTTAAAGTCTTTAAATTTTTAAGTATGCGGCTCATTGTCTCTATAAACTTCTGTTATTACGGAATTCTAAAGAAGTGCACGCTTCATTCTGATGGTTTGTTTGTCAACCATGTTTTTGTGTTGCTTTGTTAAAAGAATTGACACGCTCAGTGTTTGACTCCCCCAGGTGGTGTTTATCGGGATGGGCTCCAGTTCCCCTATATGGGGGAAGTTGTCCGACCACTACCGTAGGAGAAAGGTGAGCCGGATGTACGGGTGTTGCGGACATTATGATGCACTTACCTTTGTGTTTGTCTCCATCAGTACAACAACAGAGGCTGACCATGTGCACGTGCTGGACTCTTTACTGCAGCTTACTGGGTGTCTTCACCCCTAAGTGTGGATGGATTTTGATGTTGCAAGGCCTCATGGGATTCGGCATCGGAGGACCACCTCAATCGTGAGTTTTATATTTTAATATGTATGCTTCGTTTGTCACGAGTGAGGGAAGAGTGGATCGTGAGATCGACAGGCGGATCGGTGCGGCGTCTTCAGTAATGCGGACGTTGTACCGATCCGTTGTGGTGAAGAAGGAGCTGAGCCGGAAGGCAAAGCTCTCAATTTACCGGTCGATCTACGTTCCCATCCTCACCTATGGTCATGAGCTTTGGGTCATGACCGAAAGGATAAGATCACGGGTACAAGCGGCCGAAATGAGTTTCCTCCGCCGGGTGGTGGGTCTTTCCCTTAGAGATAGGGTGAGAAGCTCTGCCATCCGGGAGGAACTCAAAGTAAAGCCGCTGCTCCTCCACATCGAGAGGAGCCAGATGAGGTGGTTCGGGCATCTGGTCAGGATGCCACCCGAACGTGTTTAGGGCACGTCCAACCGGTAGGAGGCCACGGGGAAGACCCAGGACGCGTTGGGAAGACTATGTCTCCCGGCTGGCCTGGGAACGCCTCGGGATCCCCCGGGAAGAGCTAGACGAAGTGGCTGGGGAGAGGGAAGTCTGGGTTTCCCTGCTTAGGCTGTTGCCCCCGCGACCCAACCTCGAATAAGCGGAAGATGATGGATGGATGGATGCTTTGTTTGTTTGTTTTTTTTAACTATATGCTTGTTTCCAGGGTGACTCTTTACTCCTAATTCCGTATGTCGAAGGCGAGAGGCCTCTCCTTTAGAGATGTATCGGCCGATAAATGCTTTAAAATGTAATATCTGAAATTGTCGGTATTGGTTTCAAAAAGTAAAATGTATGACTTTATAAAACGCTGCTGGACGGAGTGGTACCCGGACGTAGGGAGAAGTACAGAGCGCCAATAAACCTTAACGGCACTGCCTTCGCGTGCCGGCCCAGTCACATAATATCTACGGCTTTTCACACACACAAGTGAATGCAACGCATACTTGGTCAACAGCCGCACAGGTCACACTGAGGGTGGCCGTATAAATACCTTTAACACTGTTACAAATATGCGCCACACTGTGAACCTTACACCAAACAAGAATGACAAACACATTTCGGGAGAACATCCGCACCGTAACACAACATAAACACAACAGAAGAAATACCCAGAACTCCTTGCAGCACTAACTCCTCCGGGACGCTACAATATACACCCCTGCTGCCCACCATCACAGATGCTGGCTTTTAACTTTTGTGTCGATAACAGTCTGGATGGTTCGCTTCCCTTTTGGTCCGGATGACACAATGTCGAATATTTTCAAAAACAATTTGAAATGTGTACTCGTCAGACCACAGAACACTTTTCCACTTTGTATCAGTCCATCTTAAATGATCTCAGGCCCAGAAAACCTGGCGGCGTATCTGGATGTTGTTGATAAATGGCTTTCGCTTTGCATCGTACAGCTTTAACTTGTACTTACAGATGTAGCGACAAACTGTTTTTAGTGACAGTGGTTTTCCGAAGTGTTCCTGAGCCCATGTGGTGATATCCTTTAGAGATTGACGTTGGTTTTTGATACATTCATTCAATATTGGTTTCCGGCCATGCCGCTTACGTAGAGGGATTTCTCCAGATTCTCTGAACCTTTTGATGATATTATGGAGCGTAGATGTTGAAATCCCTAAATTTCCTGCAATTGCACTTTGAGAAACGTTGTTCTTAAACTGTTTGACTATTTGCTCACACAGTTGTGGACAAAGGGGTGTACCTCGCCCCATCCTTTCTTGTGAAAGACTGAGCATTTTTTGGGAAGCTGTTTTTATACCCAATCATGGCACCCACCTGTTCCCAATTTGCCTGCATACCTGTGGGATGTTCCAAATAAGTGTTTGATGAGCATTCCTCATTTTTATCAGTGTTTATTGCCACCTTTCCCAACTTCTTTGTCACGCGTTGCTGGCATCAAATTCTAAAGTTAAAGGTTATTTGCAAAAAAACAACAACAAGTTTATCAGTTTGAACATCAAATATGTTGTCTTTGTCGTGCATTCAATTGAATATGGGTTAAAAAGGATTTGCAAATCATTGTATTCTGTTTATATTTACATCTAACACAATTTCCCAACTCATATGGAAACAGGGGTTTTATTAGAAATGGCAAAGGTGGAGTATTAATGTCCCATAACAAGAAGATAGAGAAAAAGAAGAAGCTTATCGACTATGGTGTCAGCACAGACTACAAAGGAGGATTCCCACAATTTTTCAGGATTTATGCAAATGCCAAATACAGATCACCAGGTACCAGAAGGTAAGAAAAGTTGTTTTGCATAATATTACGAAATAAAACGCCAGATAATATGTCTTACCTCATACACACACCATGATTATACTCCTATGTTGAAGCACAGTACAATCCATCAAGTGGTGCGGCTTCATAGCTTACCAAAGTCCTACTAAAAGTACTTTATACATTGGGTACATTTGAGTATCACATCGGTATCGCCGATACCAGCCTGAATTTTACTCTGTATATATATATATATATAAACAATTCCATCACTAATAGTATATATATTTATTTGGTAGTATCTATAGTCTGGCCAGTTTTTTATTTATTTATTTTACAAGACACATTAGGTTAATTTCAGTATCACATTGGTATCGCCGATACCTGCCTGAATTTTTACGTATTGAATCGGTAAAAAAATCAGTGGTATCGCAAAAAAACAAAAAACTAGTGATGGAATTATTTTATAGACATTGTCCATAAAATGGTAACATTTAAGTATGTTATGGACATTGTCCGTAAAATACTTCAATCACTATGATGCTGTTGTTAGTTTTTTTGGTAGTATCTATAGTCTGGCCAGTTTTCTTTTTAAATTTTACAAGAAACAGGTAAATTTGAGCATCACCTACCGCCGATACCAGCTTGAATTTTACGCTGTGTTGAATTGGTAAGATAGTCAGTGGTATCGCAAATATATATATATATATATATATATATATATATATATATATATATATATATATATATAGAGTTATGTCTTAATTGGATTATCCAGAGAATAGTGCTCGATACCGTGGTAGAGCGCAATATGTATGTGTGGGAAAAATCACAAGACTACTTCATCTCTACAGAACTGTTTCATGAGGGATTCCCTCAATCGTCAGGGAACCCGTCATGAAACAGTTCTGTAGAGATGAAGTAGTCTTGTGATTTCTCCCACACATACATATATATATATAGTTATGTAATTATTTCATGGATATTGTCCATAAAATAATTCCACCACTAGTAGTAAATATATTTTTTTGGTAGTATCTATAGTCTGGACGTTTTTTTATTTGTATTTATTTTACTAGACACATTAGGTAAATTTGAGCATCACATCGGTAGTCTGGCCAGTTTATTTTTTTAATTTCACAAGACACATTGTGTATATTTGAGTATCACATGGGTATAGCCGATACCAGCCTGAATTTTTACGTATTGAATCGGTAAAAAAATCAGTGGTATCGCAAAAAAAACAAAAAACTAGTGATGGAAGTGTTTTATAGACATTGTCCATAAAATGTTAACATTTAAGTATGTTATGGACATTGTTTGTAAAATACTTCAATCACTATGATGCTGTTGTTGTTTTTTTTGGTAGTATCTATAGTCTGGCCAGTTTTCTTTTTAAATTTTACAAGAAACAGGTAAATTTGAGCATCACCTACCGCCGATACCAGCCTGAATTTTACTCTGTGTTGAATTGGTAAGAAAATCAGTGGTATCGCAAATATATATATATACATATAGTTATGTCTTAATTGGATTATCCAGAGAATATTGCTCGATACCGTGGTAGAGCGCAATATGTATGTGTGGGAAAAATCACAAGACTACTTCATCTCTACAGAACTGTTTCATGAGGGATTCCCTCAATCGTCAGGAAACCCGTCATGAAACAGTTCTGTAGAGATGAAGTAGTCTTGTGATTTCTCCCACACATACATATATATATAGTTATGTAATTATTTCATGGATATTGTCCATAAAATAATTCCATCACTAGTAATAAATATAATTATTTGGTAGTATCTATAGTCTGGACGTTTTTTTTTAATTTATTTTACTAGACACATTGGGTAAATTTGAGCATCACATCGGTAGTCTGGCTAGTTTATTTTTTTAATTTCACAAGACACATTGTGTATATTTGAGTATCACATGGGTATAGCCGATACCAGCCTGAATTTTTACGTATTGAATCGGTAAAAAAATCAGTGGTATCGCAAAAAAAACAAAAAACTAGTGATGGAAGTGTTTTATAGACATTGTCCATAAAATGGTAACATTTAAGTATGTTATGGACATTGTCCGTAAAATACTTCAATCACTATGATGCTGTTGTTGGTTTTTTTGGTAGTATCTATAGTATGGCCAGTTTTCTTTTTAAATTTTACAAGAAACAGGTAAATTTGAGCATCACCTACCGCCGATACCAGCCTGAATTTTACTCTGTGTTGAATTGGTAAGAAAATCAGTGGTATCGCAAATATATATATATATATATATATATATATATATATATATATAGTTATGTAATAACCGGATTATCCAGAGAATAGTGCTCGATACCGTGGTAGAGCGCAATATGTATGTGTGGGAAAAATCACAAGACTACTTCATCTCTACAGAACTGTTTCATGAGGGGTTCCCTCAATAGTCAGGAAACCCGTCATGAAACAGTTCTGTAGAGATGAAGTAGTCTTGTGATTTCTCCCACACATACATATATATATAGTTATGTAATTATTTCATGGATATTGTCCATAAAATAATTCCATCACTAGTAGTACATATATTTATTTGGTAGTATCTATAGTCTGGACGTTTTTTTTTTTAAATTTATTTTACTACACACATTAGGTAAATTTGAGCATCACATCTGTAGTCTGGCCAGTTTATTTTTTTAATTTTACAAGACACATTGTGTATATTTGAGTATCACATGGGTATAGCCGATACCAGCCTGAATTTTTACGTATTGAATCGGTAAAAAAATCAGTGGTATCGCAAAAAAAACAAAAAACTAGTGATGGAATTATTATATAGACAATGTCCATAAAATGTTAACATTTAAGTATGTTATGGACATTGTCCGTAAAATACTTCAATCACTATGATGCTGTTGTTGTTTTTTTTGGTAGTATCTATAGTCTGGCCAGTTTTCTTTTTAAATTTTACAAGAAACAGGTAAATTTGAGCATCACCTACCGCCGATACCAGCCTGAATTTTACTCTGTGTTGAATTGGTAAGAAAATCAGTGGTATCGCAAATATATATATATATATATATAGTTATGTCTTAATTGGATTATCCAGAGAATAGTGCTCGATACCGTGGTAGAGCGCAATATGTATGTGTGGGAAAAATCACAAGACTACTTCATCTCTACAGAACTGTTTCATGAGGGATTCCCTCAATCGTCAGGGAACCCCTCATGAAACAGTTCTGTAGAGATGAAGTAGTCTTGTGATTTCCCCCACACATACATATATATATAGTTATGTAATTATTTCATGGATATTGTCCATAAAATAATTCCATCACTAGTAGTAAATATATTTATTTGGTAGTATCTATAGTCTGGATGTTTTTTTTTTTTTTATTATTATTATTTTACCAGACACATTAGGTAAATTTGAGCATCACATCGGTAGTCTGGCCAGTTTATTTTTTTTAATTTCACAAGACACATTGGGTATATTTGAGTATCACATGGGTATAGCCGATACCAGCCTGAATATTTACGTATTGAATCGGTAAAAAAATCAGTGGTATCGCAAAAAAAAAAAAAACTAGTGATGGAAGTATTTTATGGACATTGTCCATAAAATAAAAAATATATAGGTATTTAGTGTTTTTTGTTTTTTTTTGGTAGTATCTATAGTCTGGCCAGTCACCTTGACAACATGGGACCAATGAGAGCGCGCACGCAAACTAGGCCAGCCAATGGGCGGCGTGCTCCAAAGCTGCATGTCATCCGCGCCCCGCTTGCTTGCACCCGCACACTGTTTTGTTTGTCTCCTTCCTGGACGCCAGCAATGACGCCGCCATGGCTCTCCGCCTTCGCTCCCAGGCGCCGCTTCTCTGCTAGGACCCTCCTGGTCATCCGTCCAGGGAAGCGGCGTGCAGGCCGAGTCTGACTCGGCGTTTTTTTATATATTTTTTTTAATTTTTTTTCTCTCTCCTCTTCCTCCCCGGTGACAGCAGAGGTGGTCAGCGGCGCATCTTCCCATCTTCCCACATCCTCCTCCACCATGGCCCTGGTGACTCTGCAGCGCTCTCCCACCCCCAGTGCAGCATCTTCGGCCAGCACCGCCAACAGCAGTGCGGGGGAGGTAGGTGATTCTCCACAATATGATTATTTTTTTGTGGTGGACTTTTGTTATTCTGTGTAAAAGCTCGAGTGACATGCCTCACTTTATTATAGTACATGTGCATCATACTGTGATCTTTACACCTAAATAAGCAGTGTGATGCATTGCAGTGTGCACCACTGCCACCACAACAATAAAACGTGCTTGTCAATCCAAATTGAAGCTGTTATTATCCTGGCCAGGACGTTTTCCTGCGATAATTGATGGATCGTGTACAACCAGTACGTCTCAACTATATAAGACATATTGTGGAGTTTTATCTAGTCCAGGGGTGTCAAACATACGGCCCGTGGGCTGGATAAGGCCCGCCAACAGGTTTTATCCGGCCCGCCTGATGAATTTGCCAAGTATTAAAGGCCTACTGAAATTAGATTTTATTGGGTTTTATTCCTTTACTGTAGTTAAAAATGCACAGTGTATAGTATTCCAATATTTACTCATGTCTCTTCCATTTTTCTGAATTGTATGTCCATCCCCATTTTTTATGTAAACATATATTTAGTCTGTTAGCAATTCATCAGCTCGACTGTTAAAGGCGTACTGAAATGAGATTTTCTTATTCAAACGGGGATAGCAGGTCCATTCTATGTGTCATACTTGATCATTTTGCGATATTGAACGGATTTAGTAGAGAACATCGACGATAAAGTTCGCCACTTTTGGTCGCTAATAAAAAAAAGCCTTGCCTGTACCGGAAGTAGCAGACGATGTGCGCGTGACGTCACGGGTTGTGGAGCTCCTCACATCTGAACATTGTTTATAATCATAGCCACCAGCAGCGAGAGCGATTCGGACCGAGAAAGCCACGATTTCCCCATTAATTTGAGCAAGGATGGAAGATTTGTGGATGAGGAAAGTTAGAGTGAAGCACTAGAAGAAGAAAAAAAGGCGACGGCAGTGGGAGCGATTCAGATGTTATAAGACACATTTACTAGGATAATTCTGGAAAATCCCTTATGTGATTATTGTGTTACTAGTGTTTTAGTGAGATTATAAAGTCATACCTGAAAGTCGAAGGGGTTTGGTGACCGCCAGTGTCTCTGAGGGAAGCCAATGGAAGTGAAGTGAATTATATTTATATAGCGCTTTTCTCTAGTGACTCAAAGCACTTTACATAGTGAAACCCAATATCTAAGTTACATTTAAACCAGTGTGGGTGGCACTGGGAGCAGGTGGGTAAAGTGTCTTGCCCAAGGACACAACGGCAGTGACTAGGATGGCGGAAGCGGGAATCGAACCTGCAACACTCAAGTTGCTGGGACGGCCACTCTACCAACCGAGCTATGCCCCCAATGGAGGAGCCAAGAAAGTCGCAGCTGCCCATTTGACAGCAGCTGCAGGAAGAACAACACAAGTTGGGGCGGCGCGGCGCAGTGGAAGAGTGGCCGTGCGCAACCCGAGGGTCCCTGGTTCAATCCCCACCTAGTACCAACCTCGTCATGTCCGTTGTGTCCTGAGCAAGACACTTCACCCTTGCTCCTGATGGGTGCTGGTTAGTGCCTTGCATGGCAGCTCCCTCCATCAGTGTGTGAATGGATAAATGTGGAAGTAGTGTCAAAGCGCTTTGAGTACCTTAAAGGTAGAAAAGCGCTATACAAGTACAACCCATTTATCATTTAAGCTCGGTAAGAGCCGACTTATTACCATAATTTTCTCACCGAAACCTGACGGTCGACATGTGGTAGAGAACCATGTTCGCTTCACCGCTCTGTTCAATAGTAAAGCTTCACAACAAATAAAGAAACACCGGCTGTGTTTTGGTTGCTAAAGGCAGCTGCAATCCACCGCTTTCCACTAACAGCATTCTTCTTTGACGTCTCCATTATTAATTGAAGAAATTGCAAAAGATTCAGCAACACACATGTCCAGAATACTGTGTAATTATGCGATTAAATCTGACGACTTTTAGCCATGAGTGGTGCTGGGATAAAGTGTCCGCTCCAAACAATAACGTCACAAGCACGCGTCAACATACGCGTCATCATCCCGCAACGTTTTAAACAGGACACTTCGCAGGAAATTTAAAATTGCAATTTAGTAAACTAAACCGGCCGTATTGGCATGTGTTGCAATGTTAACATTTCATCATTGATATATAAACTATCAGACTGCGTGGTCGGTGGTAGTGGGTTTCAGTAGGCCTTTAAAATGAGTTGCATTTTCTCTTTTTAATGAAAGAAACTGCTGTTCTGAATGTGTCCACCGATGTCACAATAGCAATTCTGTTAGGACCAGCAAGAGGTTTGTGTCTTCCGCTTCAAACACATCGTTATTTCAAACACATCGTTATTTGACACCCTTACTCCCCAATTATGTGTTTGTGTGGGTTTTAAGAATAGACGGTAGTAATCAACTTTTACCTTGAAAATAATTTTTTGTCTTGAAAATCAACTTTTACCATTGCAAGATGCCTCGTTGTCGTCCTTTTTCCGTTTAATAATACTAATAGATAAATAAAACAATTTTCTATACACCTAAAACGCTTCGGAATATCAAAGCCATTAGAGGCGGCACATGGACCAAACCGGTGAAATAAGGTGTTCTACCTACGGGTTCTAGGATTACCGCCACGACAGGCGCCAACTAAGGTATGAAAATACAGTGAGAAAACTTAACCCTTGTGAATAGTTTTACCTCCGATTCTCCAATTTGTTGAGTTTACTCCGGATTGATGACAAAGGAGGTGTTCGATACCTCGAAGAGTTTACATGTTGTGTTTTTGGTTCAATCCCAGAAATACTGCCACTTAATGTTTAATCCTGGTTTTGTAGATAAACTGAGACCAAGTCTAAACTCATTGTGCTTTTGAAACTGCACCAATTTCCTCAGAATTTTCAACACTCTTGAAGTGATTTTTCCAGAGGATTATTTGTGATTTGTACGTTTTCACAATTTGCTTGTTCTATTTTTGGCCAAAGTAAACAATCTACAGTTGTCTTTATTTTGAAGTTATCATGCCATGATTTCACCATTCCGGCCCACTTGGGAATGGATTTTTCCTCCATGCGGCACCTGAGCTAAAATGAGTTTGACACCCCTGATCTAGTCTGTGAAAACAGGCCGTTTTCAATCAGTCCAAACGCCTATTCAGCACTTCCGGTCAGTAGGGGGCAGCAGAGCACCATCAAGGCAATGGGTCTACTTACCTTGTTATGATAAATATGCTAACATTTTTTTGTCTTTTTAACAAGTCTAAGGACGCCCTTTTTTAACCAATTAAGTAATAGATAAGGAGTTAGGGAATCGTAATGATACATTTTGTCAATATTTAAGGGGGAATCGCAGCGCTGTCAAGGCTATGGGTCTACTTTACCTATGCTATTTTCCTTAGCATGAGTAAAATTTTGGTCTCTAACAAGTCCAAGGATGCACTTTTTAACCAAGTAATTACAAGATGAGGAGTTAGGTATCTTAATGATGCATTTTCTCAATATTTAAGTCGATTATTATTGGCAATACTGCGAAAACAGGCCGTTTCAATCAGTCCAAACGCCTACTCAGCACTTCCGGTCAGTAGGGGGCAGCAGAGCGCCATCAAGGCTATTGGTCTACTCTACTCTCACTATTTTGTTAGATCCACTATGGACTGGACTCTCACTATTTTGTTAGATCCACTATGGACTGGACTCTCACTATTATGTTAGATCCACTATGGACTGGACTCTCACACTATAATGTTAGATCCACTATGGACTGGACTCTCACAATATTATGTTAGATCCACTATGGACTGGACTCTCACACTATTATGTTCGATCCACTATGGATTGGACTCTCACTATAATGTTAGATCCACTATAGACTGGACTCTCACACTATTATGTTAGATCCACTATGGACTGGACTCTCTCACTATTATGTTAGATCCCCTATGGACTGAAATCTCACAATATAATGTTAGATCCACTATGGACTGGACTTTCACACTATTATGTTATATCCACTATGGACTGGACTCTCACAATATTATGTTAGATCCACTATGGACTGGACTCTCACACTATTATATTAGATGCACTATAGACTGAACTCTCACACTATTATGTTAGATCCACTATGGACTGGACTCTCACACTATTATATTAGATCCACTATAGACTGGACTCTCTCACTATTATGTTAGATCCCCTATGGACTGGAATCTCACAATATAATGTTAGATCCACTATGGACTGGACTCTCTCACTATTATGTTAGATCCACTATGGACTGGACTCTCACAATATTATGTTAGATCCACTATGGACTGGATTCTCACACTACTATGTTAGATCCAATATGAACTGGACTCTCACACTATTATGTTAGATCCACTACGGACTGGATTCTCACACTACTATGTTAGATCCACTATGAACTGGACTCTCACACTATTATGTTAGATCCACTATGGACTGGACTGCCATACTATAATGTTAGATCCACTATGGACTGGACTTTGACAACATTATGCTAGATTCACTGTATGTCCATTGCACCGGTCGCCCAGGGGGGTCCCCAAATCTGCGGTCCCCTCCAAGGTTTCTCATTGTCATCCCATTGGGTTGAGTTTTTTTCTTGCCCTGATGTGAGATCTGAGCTGAGGATGTCATTGTGGTTTGTGCAGCCCTTTGAGACAATTGTGATTTAGGGCTATATAAATATAAGTAAACATTAATTGATTGATTGGGTGATACTCTACTTATGCTATGCTACTTTCCTTCGTATGAGTAACATTTCTGTCTTTTTAACCTGTCCATGGACGCACTTTTTAACCAAGTAATTATTAGATGAGAAGTTAGGAATTGTAATGATACATTCTCTTAATATTAAAGTCGTTATTTATAGGCAATACTGTGATAACAGGCCGTTTTTAATCAGTCCAAACGCTTATTAAACACTTCCGGTCAGTAGGGGGCAGCAGAGCGCCATCAAGGCTATTGGTCTACTCTACTCTCACTATTTTGTTAGATCCACTATGGACTGGACTCTCACTATTATGTTAGATCCACTATGGACTGGACTCTCACACTATTATGTTAGATCCACTATTGACTGGACTCTCACTATTATGTTAGATCCACTATGGACTGGACTCTCACAATATAATGTTAGATCCACTATGGACTGGACTCTCACACTATTATGTTAGATCCACTATGGACTGGACTTTCACACTATTATGTTAGATCCACTATGGACTGGACTCTCACACTATTATGTTAGATCCACTATGGACTGGACTTTCACACTATTATGTTAGATCCACTATGGACTGGACTCTCACACTATTATGTTAGATCCACTATGGACTGGACTCTCACACTGTTATGTTAAATCCACTATGGACTGGACTCTCACAATATTATATTAGATCCACTATGGACTGGACTCTCACACTATTATGTTAGATCCACTATGGACTGGACTCTCACACTATTATGTTAGATCCACTATGGACTGGACTCTCTCACTATTATGTTAGATCCACTATTGACTGGACTCTCAAAATATAATGTTAGATCCACAATGGACTGGACTCTCACAATATTAGGTTAGATCCACTATGGACTGGACTCTCACTATCATATTAGATCCACTATGGACTGGACTCTCACAATATAATGTTAGATCCACTATGGACTGGACTCTCACACTATTATGTTAGATCCACTACGGACTGGATTCTCACACTACTATGTTAGATCCACTATGGACTGGACTCTCACACTATTATGTTGGATTCACTATGGACTGGACTCTCACACTATTATGTTAGATCCACTATGGACTGGACTCTCACACTATTATGTTAGATCCACTATGGACTGGACTCTCACACTATTATGTTAGATCCACTATGGACTGGACTCTCATACTATTATGTTAGATCCACTATGGACTGGACTCTCACACTATTATGTTAGATCCACTATGGACTGGACTCTCACACTATTATGTTAGATCCACTATGGACTGGACTCTCACAATATTATGTGAGATCCACTATGGACTGGACTCTCACAATATTATGTTAGATCCACTATGGACTGGACTCTCACACTATTATGTTAGATCCACTATGGACTGGACTCTCACAATATAATGTTAGATCCACTAAGGACTGGACTCTCACACTATTATGTTAGATCCACTATGAACTGGACTCTCTCACTATTATGTTAGATCCACTATGGACTGGACTCTCACACTATTATGTTAGATCCACTATGGACTGGACTCTCACAATATAATGTTAGATCCACTATGGACTGGACTCTCACACTATTATGTTAGATCCACTAAGGACTGGACTCTCACACTATTATGTTAGATCCACTATGAACTGGACTCTCTCACTATTATGTTAGATCCACTATGGACTGGGCTCTCAAAATATAATGTTAGATCCACAATGGACTGGACTCTCACACTATTATGTTAGATCCACTATGGACTGGACTCTCTCACTATTATGTTAGATCCACAATGGACAGGACTCTCTCACTATTGTGTTAGATCCACGATGGACTGGACTCTCACAATATTAGGTTAGATTCACTATGGACTGGACTCTCACTATTATGTTAGATCCACTATGGACTGGACTCTCACAATATAATGTTAGATCCACTATGGACTGGACTCTCACAATATATTGTTAGATCCACTATGGACTGGACTCTCACACTATAATGTTAGATCCACTATGGACTGGACTCTCACACTATTATGTTAGATCCACTATGGACTGGACTCTCACAATATTATGTTAGATCCACTATGGACTGGACTCTCACACTATTATGTTAGATCCACTATGGACTGGACTCTCACACTATTATGTTAGATCCACTATGGACTGGACTCTCACTATTGTGTTAGATCCACTATGGACTGGACTCTCTCACTGTTGTGTTAGATCCACTATGGACTGGACTCTCACACTATAATGTTAGATCCACTATGGACTGGACTCTCTCACTATTATGTTAGATCCACTATGGACTGGACTCTCACAATATAATGTTAGATCCACTATGGACTGGACTCTCTCACTATTATGTTAGATCTACTATGGACTGGACTCTCACACTATTATGTTAGATCCACTATGGACTGGACTCTCACAATATTATGTTAGATCCACTATGGACTGGACTCTCACATTATTATGTTAGATCCAATACGGACTGGATTCTCACACTACTATGTTAGATCCACTATGAACTGGACTCTCACACTATTATGTTAGATCCACTATGGACTGGACTCTCACACTATTATGTTAGATCCACTATGGACTGGACTTTGACAATATTATGCTAGATCCACTCGATGTCCATTGCACCGGTCGCCCAGGGGGGTCCCCAAATCTGCGGTCCCCTCCAAGGTTTCTCATTGTCATCCCATTGGGTTGAGTTTTTTTCTTGCCCTGATGTGAGATCTGAGCTGAGGATGTCATTGTGGTTTGTGCAGCCCTTTGAGACAATTGTGATTTAGGGCTATATAAATATAAGTAAACATTAATTGATTGATTGGGTGATACTCTACTTATGCTACGCTACTTTCCTTCGTATGAGTAACATTTCTGTCTTTTTAACCTGTCCAAGGACGCACTTTTTAACCAAGTAATTATTAGATGAGAAGTTAGGAATTGTAATGATACATTCTCTTAATATTAAAGTCGTTATTTATAGGCAATACTGTGAAAACAGGCCGTTTTTAACCAGTCCAAACGCCTATTAAACACTTCCGGTCAGTAGGGGGCAGCAGAGTGCCATCAAGCCAATGGGTCTACTCTACCTATGCTACGCTATTTTCCTTAACATAAGTAACATTTTTGTCTTTTTAACCTGTCCATGGACACACTTTTTAACCAAGTAATTATTAGATGAGGGGTTAGGAATTGTAATGATACATTCTCTTAATATTAAAGTCGTTATTTATAGGCAATACTGTGAAAACAGGCCGTTTTTAATCAGTCCAAACGCCTACTCAACACTTCCGGTCAGTAGGGGGCAGCAGAGCGCCGTCAAGCCAATGGGTCTACTCTACCTATGCTATGCTGGTTTCCTTAGCATGAGTAACATTTTTGTCTTTTTAACAAGTTTAAGGACACACTTCTTAACTAAGTAAGTCATACATACCATGAATTGATTAACAAGTTGAAAAACTTATTCGGGTGTTACCATTTAGTGGCCTATTGTACAGAATATGTACTGTACTGTGCAATTTACTATTGGTCTACTCTACTCTCACTATTATGTTAGATCCACTATGGACTGGACTCTCACAATATTATGTTAGATCCACTATGGACTGGACTCTCACACTATTATCTTAGATCCACTATGGACTGGACTCTCACAATTTTATGTTAGATCCGCTATGGACTGGACTCTCTCACTATTATGTTAGATTCACTATGGACTGGACTCTCTCACTATTATGTTAGATCCACTATGGACTGGACTCTCACACTATTATGTTAGATCCACTATGGACTGGACTCTCACACTATTATGTTAGATCCACTATGGACTGGACTCTCACTATTATGTTAGATCCACTATGGACTGGACTCTCACTATTATGTTAGATCCACTATGGACTGGACTCTGACTATTGTGTTAGATCCACTATGGACTGGACTCTCACTATTATGTTAGATCCACTATGGACTGGACTCTGACTATTGTGTTAGATCCACTATGGACTGGACTCACACTATTGTGTTAGATCCACTATGAACTGGACTCTCACTATTATGTTAGATCCACTATGGACTGGACTCTGACTATTGTGTTAGATCCACTATGGACTGGACTCACACTATTGTGTTAATAAAAGTATCAATGAGGAGTTAATAATGGTAATGATGTATTCTCTCAATGTTTAGGTCGTTAATTATAGGAAATACTGTGATATCTTTTTGTACATGTGATGCTGGGTGGATATTATTGATAAAGCGCGGCGTTTTTTACAAAGCAAGGGGATTATGTGCTTGTAAGAAGGCTGTCTGATCCGCGACATAAACAACAAGCAGTCACACTAATATTGCTTTTGAAGAACATATTTGATCATAAGCCTCTTTTTTTTGTGCCTTTCAGGATTTTGGAAGTGATGAAGACCGCAAAAATAACCAATGGTAAGTCTCACAGTTTATGCTCACGTATGTTTATGTGTACTACAGTGTTTGTACAAAGTACATGAAAGCGTTTTTGGGGGGGGGAAAAAAGTGTTACTATATGATTGGCTATCCATCCATCCATCCATTTTCTACCGCTTATTCCCTTTCGGGGTCACGGGGGGCGCTGGCGCCTATCTCAGCTACAATCGGGCGGAAGGCGGGGTACACCGTGGACAAGTCGCCACCTCATCGCAGGGCCAACACAGATAGACAGACAACATTCACACTCACATTCACACACTAGGGCCAATTTAGTGGCTAGTTTCCTGCAAACAGTAGTACCTCAACTTACAAACCCCGTTTCCATATGAGTTGGGAAATTGTGTTAGATGTAAATATAAACGGAATACAATGATTTGCAAATCCTTTTCAACCCATATTCAGTTGAATATGCTACAAAGACAAGATATCTGATGTTCAAACTCATAAACTTCATTGTTTTTTTTGCAAATAATCATTAACTTAGAATTTCATGGCTCCAACACGTGCCAAAGTAGTTGGGATAGGGCATGTTCACCACTGTGTTACATCACCTTTTCTTTTAACAACACTCAATTAACGTTTGGGAACTGAGGAAACTAATTGTTGAAGCTTTGAAAGTGGAATTCTTTCCCATTTAATGTCTTTGGACTGGACTCTCACCGTTATGTTAGATCCACTATGGATTGGACTTTCACAATATTATGTTAGACCCGCTCGACATCCATTTCTTTTGGTCCCCTGTGGGGGGGTTGCCTACATATGCGGTCCTCTCCAAAGTTTCTCATAGTCATCATTGTCACTGTCACCGACGTCCCACTGGGTGTGAGTTTTCCCTTGCCCTTATGTGGGTTCTACCGAGGATGTCGTTGTGGTTTGTGCAGCCCTTTGAGACACTTGTGATTTAGGGCTATATAAATAAAGATTGATTGATTGATATGTAGAGCTTCAGTCGTTCAACAGTGCGGGGTCTCAGCTGTCGTATTTTACGCTTCATAATGTGCCACACATTTTCGATGGGAAACAGGTCTGGAATGCAGGCGGGCCAGGAAAGTACCCGCAATCTTTTTTTACGAAGCCACGCTGTTGTAACACATGCTGAATGTGGCTTTGCATTGTCTTGCTGAAATAAGCAGGGGCGTCCATGAAAAAGACGGCGCTTAGATGGTAGCATATGTTGTTCCAAAACCTGTATGTGCCTTTCAGCATTAATGGTGTCTTCACAGATGTGTAAGTTACCCATGCCTTGGGCACTAATGCACCCCCATACCATCACAGATGCTGGCTTTTCGACTTTGCGTCGATAACAGTCTGGATGGTTCGCTTCCCCTTTGGTCCGGATGACACGATGTCGAATATTTCCAAAAACAATTTGAAATGTGGACTTGTCAGACCACAGAACACTTTTCCACTTTACATCAGTCCATCTTAGATGATCTCGAACCCAGAGAAGCCGGCGGCGTTTCTGGATGTTGTTGATAAATGGCTTTTGCTTTGCATAGTAGAGCTTTAACTTGCACTTACAGATGTAGCGACGACCTGTATTTAGTGACAGTGGTTTTCTGAAGTTTTCCTGAGCCCATGTGGTGATATCCTTTAGAGATTGATGTCGGTTTTTGATACAGTGCCGTCTGAGGGATCGAAGGTCACGGTCATGCAATGTCGGTTTCCGGCCATGCCGCTTACGTGGAGTGATTTCTCCAGATTCTCTGAATGCAATTCATACTTGGTCAACAGCCGCACAGGTCACACTGAGGGTGGCCGTACAAACAACTTTAACACTGTTACAAATATGCGCCACACTGTGAACCCCACACCAAGCAAGAATGACAAACACATTTCGGGAGAACATTGGAACCGTAACACAACGGAAAGACAACAGAAGAAATACCCAGAACCCCTTGCAGCACTAACTCCTCCGGGACGCTACAATATACACCCCTGCTACCCACCATCACAGATGATGGCTTTTAAACTTTGCGTTGATAACAGTCTGGATGGTTCGCTTCCCTTTTGGTCCGGTTAACACAATGTCGAATATTTTCAAAAACTATTTGAAACGTGTACTCGTCAGACCACAGAACACTTTTCCACTTTGTATCAGTCCATCTTAAATGATCTCGGGCCCAGAGAAGCCGGCGGCGTATCTGGATGTTGTTGATAAATGGCTTTCGCTTTGCATAGTATAGCTTTAACTTGTACTTACAGATGTAGCGACAAACTGTATTTAGTGACAGTGGTTTTCTGAAGTGTTCCTGAGCCCATGTGGTGATATCCTTTAGAGATTGACGTTGGTTTTTGATACAGCTGAGGGATCGAAGGTCACGGTCATTCAATATTGGTTTCCGGCCATGCCGCTTACGTGGAGTGAGTTCTCCAGATTCTCAGAACCTTTTGATGATATGATGGACCGTAGATGTGGAAATCCCTAAATTTCTTGCAATTGCACTCCGAGAAACGTTGTTCTTAAACTGTTTGACTATTTGCTCACGCAGTTGTGGACAAAGGGGTGTACCTCGCCCCATCCTTTCTTGTGAAAGACTGAGCATTTTTTGGGAAGCTGTTTTTATACCCAATCATGGCACCCACCTGTTCCCAATTCGCCTGCACACCTGTGGGATGTTCCAAATAAGTGTTTGATGAGCATTCCTTAACTTTATCAGTATTTATTGCCACCTTTCCCAACTTCTTTGTCACGTGTTGCTGGCATCAAATTCTAAAGTTAATGATTTTTTGCAAAAAAAAAAAAAGTTTATCAGTTTGAACATCAAATATGTTGTCTTTGTAGCATATTCAACTGAATATGGGTTGAAAATGATTTTCAAATCATTGCATTCTGTTTATATTTACATCTAACACAATTTCCCAACTCATATGGAAACAGGGTTTGCACAAAATACACCATAAAAGTTGCAGGGTGTCCAGTGGGATACATTGTAGTTGTCTACATGTCTATGTGTTGGTCATGTTACTGATGCTAGAGAGTAAGTGTATCCATGAGGCCCGGTGAAGTAAAAATGCAAAGAGACCTTATTGGCTTAAAAAAAGATACTAAGAATAATAGCAACGTAAAGAAGGAGTAAACCTCGGTTCCAATGCTGCCCCTCGAATCCAGCCGACGTCACCAAAGACGTGATTTATAGCAAAAAAAACTCAAACCTCTAATCAAAGCAGCACCCCAGAGTCCGAGTCCATGGTTCTCGCCCGGAAAAGGGTGGAGTGCCATCTCCGGGTTGGGGAGGAGACCCTGCCCCAAGTGGAGGAGTTCTAGTACCTAGGAGTCTTGTTCACGAGCGAGGGAAGAGTGGATCGTGAGATCGACAGGCGGATCGGTGCGGCGTCTTCAGTAATGCGGACGCTGTATCGATCCGTCGTGGTGAAGAAGGAGCTGAGCCGGAAGGCAAAGTCCTCAATTTACCGGTCGATCTACATTCCCATCTCCCCTATGTTCATGAGCTCTGGGTTATGACCGAAAGGACAAGACCACGGGTACAAGCGGCCGAAATGACTTTCCTCCTCCTTGAGACCTCCGATTTCGGGCGGTGGGGGCTAGGGGGCGTGGTTGGGGGTTGGGCAAGGGGCGTTGTTGGGGGCGTGGTTAAGAGGGGAGGAGTCTATTTACAGCTATCCATCCAACCTTTTTTCTACCGCTTATTCCCTTTGGAATAAGCGGGAGGGGGCGGAAGGCGGGGTCCACCCTGGACAAGTCGCCACCTCATCGCAGTATGTGTAGAAAACTATTTATAATTGAATCACTTGTTTACTTTTCAACAAGTTATTAGTTATTTTTATATATATTTTTCCAAATAGTTCAAGACAGACCACTACAAATGAGCAATATTTTGCACTGTTATACAATTAAATCAATCAGAAACTGATGACATAGTGCTGTATTTTACTTCTTTATCTTTTTTTTTTTCAACCAAAAATGCTTTGCCCTGATTAGGGGGTACTTGAATTAAAAAAATGTTCAAAGGGGGTACATCTCTGAAAAAAGGTTGAGAACCACTGCTCTAAAAGCCGTAGATGTTATTGTCACACATTACTGTACAGTAGATGGCATTATTTTCCTTTTTAAAAGTGTCACAACATTGCTGTTTACGGCAGACAAACTGCTTTACGGTAGACGAAAACGTGACTGCTGTTGTTGTGTGTTGTTGCCGCGCTGGGAGGACATTAATGACAATAAACCCACATAAGAAACCAAGAACTCACCCTGGATCATTCTACAGTCATAACGTCATTGGGCAGGCACTCTGTTTATATTGTAGGAAAGCGGACGTGAAAACAGGCTGTCGACACGTCACTCGGGTCTTCATGGAGCTGGAGGGGGCGTGGCCTCAAGCTCCGCCTGAATTTTGGGAGAAAATTTTTCCCGGGAGGTTTTCGGGAGAGGCGCTGAATTTCGGGAGTCTCACGAAATTCGGGAGGGTTGGCAAGTATGCCTCAGGGTGGCCGGTCTCTCCCTTAGAGATAGGGCGAGAAGCCCTGCCATCCGGGAGGAGCTCAAAGTAAAGCCGCTGCTCCTCCCCATGGAGAGAAGCCAGATGAGGTTGTTCGGGCATCTGGTCAGGATGCCACCCTAGGGAGGCGTTTAGGGCACGTCTGACCAGAAGACCCAGGACACGTTGGGAAGACTATGTCTCCCGGCTGGCCTGGGAACACCTCGGGATCCCCCAGGAAGCGCTGGACGAAGTGGCTGGGGAGAAGGAAGTCTGGGCTTCCCTGCTTAGGCTGCTGCCCCCGCGACCCGACCTCGGATAAGCGGAAGAAGATGGATGTAAACTCGAGCCTTTTTGTGTGCTCAGCTGAAACAGCCGCGTCATGCTTGGTCTGGACCCGCCCGCTCACACATTCATTGTTGCAGAGTTTCTGGTGGTCCTCTCGCCGATGAATGACGGCATTGTGGCACACGACGCATCAGCTGATGCAAGGAATCCGAGCAGACATAGGAAGGAAGGAAGATGAAGGGTGCTTAAAAGCTACTTTTAAAGCCCCCTCCATGTGGAGGACAAGGATGGTGAGAGCTTCTCGTAAAGCCAGCTGCCTGCCTCACCTGCTGAAGAAAACTCTTTGGACTCGGCGGGAGATCATGTAAGACAGGGGTGGGCATTACGTCGATCGCGATCGACTGGTCGATCTCGGAGGGTGTGTCAGTCGATCTCAAGCCAGGCATTAAAAAATAGACATAAAAATGAGCAATCATCAATCATACCAAGACTTCACTTTCGTCAGTTGTTTGACATTCTCGGCACCCGAGGATCTTGTGAGATGACGCTGGCTGCTGCGAGCTCATATTTAAGAAAAAAATCACTGACAGGGCGGACGCAGAGAAACACATTTTATTTCTAGAGACTCCGTACCTACTGTCAAAACTCTAAAGACCGACTGCACAGTTCCTGTCTTCACCATAAAAGACCTGTTTCATCCTGCCTGTGCTAACAAAATAAGAGTCTCAGAAAGCTAGCGTGCACAAGCTAGCAAGCTACGGAGTTTGATGCCAATGTATTTCTCCCCCGCCCTCAGCGACCGCTTTCTCACTTGCTTGCCCACCCGCACACTCACTGACGTCACTCACCTGCTGCCAGACATTAAAGGGCCACACACATATGCTACTCTCATAACAAAGTGCTTAAAAACGAGTATGCAAGTTGGACAAATGAGATGCCAAATCCAACCACTTTCATGTGGTATTGGACAGAAAGGAGGACTTTTTTTTCTCCTCCATTTG
Source organism: Nerophis ophidion (assembly GCF_033978795.1). NCBI lineage: Eukaryota > Metazoa > Chordata > Actinopteri > Syngnathiformes > Syngnathidae > Nerophis > Nerophis ophidion. The sequence continues at coordinate 3,891,257 of NC_084627.1, forward strand.
AAAATGCGGACGTTATCAGCACCACTGTCTAATTCCAATCAATGCAAGTCATCAGAATCAGGTAATACACCAACTTATATTCTTGTCTTCATGAAAGAAAGGAATCTATGTGTGTTAAACATGCTTGTATTATCATTAAACACCATTAACTTGTTAACAAAAATTTCTCTTTCATAAATAAATAAATATAAATTATAAATAGGAATGAGGTAGATCTCCTCGACTTGGTCAATTGAAAAGTAGCTCACCTGCAGAAAAAGTGTGAGCGCCCCTGATGTAAGAGAACAGCAGCGTTAATTACATCTCCTCTGTTGATCGTTTGGAGGGGACGAGGCAGCACGGTGGAACTGGGGTTAGTGGTTCTGCCTCACAATGTGAAGGTCCTGAGTTCAATCCCGGGCTCGGGATCTTTCTGTGCGGAGTTTGCATGTCCTCCCCCGTGACTGCGTGGGTTCCCTCCGGGTAGTCCGGCTTCCTCCCACCTCCTTAAGACCTGGGGATAGGTTGATTGGTAACACTAAATGGGCCCTAGTGTGTGATTGTTGTCTGTCTATCTGTGTTGGCCCTGTGGTAAGGTGGCAATTTATCCAGGGTGTACTTTGCCTTCCGCCCAAAATGCGACCCCGAAAGGGACAAGCGGTAGAAAATGGATTAATGTTTATGTAGCAGTAAACTGCAAAGATGACTGGGCTGTTAGGTGGAAGTAGGTGATAACTGGAAATATCTTGGTTTTTTTTACTTTGATAATGATTTGGGGAGCATGGGAAAGTACTCAGCCTTCCCGGTTAGGTTTATTCAGGTGTACTGGAGAGGAGGCTACGCCGGATAGTCGAACCTCGGATTCAGGAGGAACAGTGTGGTTTTCGTCCTGGTCGTGGAACAGTGGACCAGCTCTATACTCTCGGCAGGGTCCTTGAGGGTGCATGGGAGTTTGCCCAACCAGTCTACATGTGCTCTGTGGACTTGGAGAAGGCATTGGACCGTGTCCCTCGGGAAGTCCTGTGGAGAGTGCTCAGAGAGTATGGGGTATCGGACTGTCTGATTGTGGCGGTGCTTTTCGCTCCCTGTATGATCAGTGCCAGAGCTTGGTCCGCATTGCTGGCAGTAAGTCGGCCACATTTCCAGTGAGGGTTGGACTCCGCCAAGGCTGTCCTTTGTCACCGAATCTGTTTATAACTTTTATGGACAGAATTTCTAGGTGCAGTCAAGGCGTAGAGGGGATCCTGTTTGGTGGCCGCGGGATTAGGTCTCTGCTTTTTGCAGATGATGTGGTCCTGATGGCTTCATCTGGCCGGGATCTTCAGCTCTCACTGGATCGGTTCGCAGCCGAGTGTGAAGCGACAGGAATGAGAATCAGCACCTCCAAGTCCGAGTCCATGTTTCTCGCCTGTAAAAGGGTGGAATGCATTCTCCGGGTTGGGGAGTGGAGGAGTTCAAGTACCTCGGAGTCTTGCGGGTTCCATGGACCACTCAGGAAGGACATGATCGAGCAGGTTTGACTCTTGTTTATCTTTCAATAAAGCTGTCTCTTGCCGGGTAGCTTTTCAGCTCCTCCTCTGCGGCTAGCTCTTTGGTCGCTTTTCGTCGTCGCCGTCTTGCTCTCTCTCGCTCCTCGGTCGCCGCTGCCGGTTTTCCTACTCCTTCTCCCCTGTTCTCTCCTCCTTCTCCCCTTTTATACAGCGTGAGGAGAAATGTTAATTGTGAACCGGTGCGCGATCCACGCACCTGCATTTGACTGCGGCGTCGCTCCCGGCACGCCCCGCCTCTCCGCTCGGCCGCATTCTCCGCCTCCTTGCCGCCATCTCCAGCGTGCCCTGCTCCATCGCCTCCGCCTCTCCACAATCGCTTTATTTTTCGGAACGTTTGTATGGAGGACTGCTTCATTTTCAATCAATCAATCAATCAATGTTTATTTATATAGCCCCAAATCACAAATGTCTCAAAGGACTGCACAAATCATTACGACTACAACATCCTCGGAAGAACCCACAAAAGGGCAAGGAAAACTCACACCCAGTGGGCAGGGAGAATTCACATCCAGTGGGACGCCAGTGACAATGCTGACTATGAGAAACCTTGGAGAGGACCTCAGATGTGGGCAACCCCCCCCCTCTAGGGGACCGAAAGCAATGGATGTCAAGCGGGTCTAACATGATACTGTGAAAGTTCAATCCATAGTGGCTCCAAGACAGCAGCGAGAGTCCCGTCCACAGGAAACCATCTCAAGCGGATCAGCAGCGTAGAGATGTCCCCAACCGATACAGGCGAGCGGTTGGGTTCTGTTATATGAGATTAAAACTCATCTTACCTCCTCTTGGCTCTCCTGGTTCCTGCATCTCGGGGTCACAAAAACAGCAGCCAGGTGGAATTATTTCCCATTCTTGCTTGATGTACAGCTTAAGTTGTTCAACAGTCCGGGGTCTCCGTTGTGGTATTTTAAGCTTCATAATGTGCCACAGATTTTCAATGGGAGACAGGTCTGGTACCCGCACTCTTTTACTACAAAGCCACGCTGTTGTGACACGTGCAGAATGGGGCTTGGCATGGTCTTGCTGAAATAAGCAGGGGAGGTCATGAAAAAGACGTTGCTTGGATGGCAACGTCCATCCATCCATCCATCCATCATCTTCCGCTTAGCCGAGGTCGGGTCGCGGGGGCAGCAGCCTAAGCAGGGAAGCCCAGACTTCCCTCTCTCCAGCCACTTCGTCTAGCTCTTCCCGGGGGATCCCGAGGCGTTCCCAGGCCAGCCGGGAGACATAATCTTCCCAACGTGTCCTGGGTCTTCCCCGTGGCCTCCTACCAGCTGGACGTGCCCTAAACACCTCCCTAGGGAGGCGTTCGGGTGGCATCCTGACCAGATGCCCGAACCACCTCATCTGGCTCCTCTCGATGTGGAGGAGCAGCGGCTTTACTTTGAGTTCCTCCCGGATGGCAGAGCTTCTCACCCTATCTCTAAGGGAGAGCCCCGCCACACGGCGGAGGAAACTCATTTCGGCCGCTTGTACCCGTGATCTTATCCTTTCGGTCATGACCCAAAGCTCATGACCATAGGTGAGGATGGGAACGTAGATTGACCGGTAAATTGAGAGTTTTGCCTTCCGGCTCAGCTCCTTCTTCACCACAATGGATCGATACAACGTCCGCATTACTGAAGACGCCGCACCGATCCGCCTGTCAATCTCACGATCCACTCTTCCCTCACTCGTGAACAAGACTCCTAGGTACTTGAACTCCTCCACTTGGGGCAGGGTCTCCTCCCCAACCCGGAGATGGCACTCCACCCTTTTCCGGGCGAGAACCATGGACTCGGACTTGGAGGTGCTGATTCTCATTCCGGTCGCTTCGCACTCGGCTGCGAACCGATCCAGTGAGAGCTGAAGATCCCGGCCAGATGAAGCCATCAGGACCACATCATCTGCAAAAAGCAGAGACCTAATCCTGCGGTCACCAAACCGGAACCCCTCAACGCCTTGACTGCGCCTAGAAATTCTGTCCATAAAAGTTATGAACAGAATCGGTGACAAAGGACAGCCTTGGCGGAGTCCAACCCTCACTGGAAATGTGTCCGACTTACTGCCGGCAATGCGGACCAAGCTCTGGCACTGATCATACAGGGAGCGGACCGCCACAATAAGACAGTCCGATACCCCATACTCTCTGAGCACTCCCCACAGGACTTCCCGAGGGACACGGTCGAATGCCTTCTCCAAGTCCACAAAGCACATGTAGACTGGTTGGGCAAACTCCCATGCACCCTCAAGATGGCAACGTGTTGCTCCAAAACCTGTATGTACCTTCACAGATGTGTAAGTTACCCATGCTTTGGGCACTAATGCTCCTCCATACCATCACTGATGCTGGCTTTTCAACTTTACGCCTAGAACAGTCTGGATGGCCGAAATTTTGCAAGATTGTTTTCCCACAAAGTGTTCAACTTCAAAGGTTCCACACTCGATGAAATGCCGGACATACTTCATTGTAGCGCTTCCTTGCTGAATATATTGGTTTGTGTCGCAGGGTAATACGCAATACAGCTATCTATTGGGCTTCAACAGCTGAGCCACGTTGTTTATTGCCATGTTATTTTCACACAAACAATGGCGCCGCGTCGCTTAAAAGAAGAAGATAGACAAGGTCTTGTGATGGTGCCTCTGCGTCACTTTGAGGGTTTTTTTTTGTGCTGTGCTGGAGGTGAAACAATGAGGCTATGTGTTCCATGGCAGCGTGGACGCAAGCATCTACTTGTTACTCTAGCCTTCAAAGCCACGTCATAACCTCGGAGGCGGACGCCAAAAGGAAGCCACAAGAAATAAATATAAATCCAATGAATCTATTCCAGACCCCTAGAAATATTAACCAAAATCACATTTTACATAATATGATTACAGTTTAACAGGCAGAAAACAAAGCCAAGTGTGTACACATGAGGAATTAAATGCATAAATAAACATGGCAACATCCATTTTCTACCGCTTATTCCCTTTTTGGGGTCGCGGGGGGGCGCTGGCGCCTATCTTAGCTACAATCGGGCGGAAGGCGGGGTACACCCTGGACAACTCGCCACCTCATCGCAGGGCCAACACAGATAGACAGACAACATTCACATTCACACACTAGGGACCATTTAGTGTTGCCAATCAACCTATCCCCAGGTGCATGTCTTTGGAAGTGGGAGGAAGCCGGAGTACCCGAAGGGAACCCACGCATTCACGGGGAGAACATGCAAACTCCACACAGAAAGATCCCGAGCCTGGATTTGAACCCAGGACTGCAGGAACTTCGTATTGTGAGGCAGACGCACTAACCCCTCTCCCACCGTGAAGACATGGCAACATAATCATTTAAAATGAAAGAGTTCTGTCTCAAATTCAGTAATGTTTTTAAGCAAAGTGCTGGCACTCGCAACATTGTTTGGCCCCATGGTGAGATTTTCGGGGGGTTTGCATCAGTTTCTGTCCTGGTGCTCACATTTTGGTTCTACTTCCTGTTGAGTTTCCTGTCAGCGCACATGTTTTAATTTTGTTTCACCTGCTGCTCCTTGCCAGCGCTCTTTTATTGTATTGTGTCAGTGTTTGACTTTGTGCCACCTACCTTACTGCCACTACCAGCCTTCTTTTTGCTATCTTTGATTATTTTTCCAGTTTAATTGAACTATCTTACCTGCACATCACCTTCAATCTCTGCAACCTGTGGTCACGACAAACTCAACCATGCGCAACCGTGACACATGGGGGGTTGTTTTGCAGTCGGCAAATTTTCAGTGAACTCAATTACGCAAAATGATATGCAGGGCAAACAGACTAGTTTGTGAGAGAGAGAGAGAGAGAGAGAGAGAGAGAGAGAGAGAGAGAGAGAGAGAGCTTCATTGATTTCTTCAGGAGAGTTCCCTCAGGAAAATTACATTTTAGCAGCAGTGTACAGAATTGAGATCGAATTTAAAAAGTAAATAATGGGCGTATAAATGGAAAGAAAATAGAAAAATATTACAATAAGAATAACAATAAAAACCAACAATGGGAATAAAAATATATTCCCATTGTTGCTTTTTATTTTTATATGCAGTATTTGGTTGCACAAAAACCTAGACATTATACAAAAACTGGGCCACACTTAAACATTTTTTATTTTTACACTTTTTTTTTCCAAATTCCATTGTATTTTATACTCTTCTGACACCACCAGATGGCAGTATACGTGTCCACATAAGAGGCCGTATGACCCCAATTCTGTAGTGTACACAATTTTGGAAATAAGAGCTAAAAGGTGCTGTCCACGCATGTGGACACTAAGCCTTTAGAGTTAATGTAACATAGGGCGCACCTGATTAGAAAGCGCACCGCCGGCGAATGCTCTATTTCAGGTTGCGTCGCTGCATTCATAATGTTGTCCTTCCGTGTTTCTCTCCTCAGCCTCAATGAGAGCTTCTTCATGGTCAAAGGCGCCGCCCTCTTCCTCCAGCAGGGCGGCAGCTCAGACGCACCCAGCACCCCCACCCACCACAAACATGCGGGTAGGAAAAACCAACAAAACACTCACGATTGAAGTTATTGTAATAAGAAAGAAACCACTTCAATAGCTTGCTACAACATTAAGTATTTATAGTGAAATTCTATTTCAACTGTAAATACTTCATACTTTGTTTTGTTGTACTTGTGCAATGACAATATCTATCTATCTATCTATCTATCTATCTATCTATCTATTTATCTATCTATCTATCTATCTATCTATCTATCTGTCTGTCTGTCTGTCTGTCTGTCTGTCTGTCTGTCTGTCTGTCTATCTATCTAGCTATCATTTACTGTTTAAGTGGACTAAAAAAACTTTTTTTTTGTCTTCTAGGTGACTTACCTCAACATTTACAGGTCATGTTTAAGATCCTGCGCTCTGAAGATCGCATAAAGCTAGTAAGTTTCATTTTATTTATTTTTTTATGATAATAATATATTTTATTTGTAAAAAGCACTTTACATTGAGCAAACAACCTCAAAGTGCTACAGTGTATTAAAAATAATAATAATTAAAAAAAATAAAAATAAAAATAAAAAAATATATATATATACTTTGAATTAGACTTGGTTGGTGAATTATGGCTTAGATGCAGCTGCACGGCCATAGAAACCCATTCCATGAAACTCTCTGCGTACTACACGTGGTCTAATTGGAAGGTCACATGACGTTTGGAGCTATGTAGCAAACTGACCGTGCAGGAAGTCTTTACACCAGGGGTCCCCAAACTTTTTGACTCGGGGGCCGCATTGGGTTAGAACTGTATTATATACTGTATATATATATATATATATATATATATTTATATATATACATACATACATACATACATAGATACATACATATATGTATGTATGTATATAAATATACTGTATATGTGTATATATATATTAGGGATGCACCGAAATGAAAATTTGTGGCCGAAGCCGAATAAAATTTAAACGCTTGGCCGAAGGCCGAATACCGAATAATGAATGCAGTTTTTCACAATTTTTTAAATATTGCATAAATAGCCTAGAATAAATATTCAGACATGTTTTTCAAATAAAGTAATTTTTTATTGAATATCGACATTTTTTTAATATTCCAGTAGTCTTTGCTTTTCAAAAAAAGCACAAAGTTTTTCGTTTATTTTAGGCCTCCAAACAAAACATGCATTCCAAAAAAAAAATGAAATGCATTAAAGTGGATAAACCCACAACAAATGAATTATTGTCCTTTTGGCAAAAGTCTGCTTAGCCACAGTAGATATGCTAATAATGTAAACAGAAGGCTTAAGTAAATCTCAATTAAGTGTATGCTTGTAACCTCATACACTTATACAGGTAGCCTACACAACAGGCTAATAATGTAAACAGAGGCCCCACTAAATCACAATAAGTGTGTGCTTGTAACCTCATACACTTATACAGGTACACAACATATCCCAACGTCACCACACGTTGGTTGATTGCGTCACCGCGTCAAAAAATTGCGTCACACGCCACTATTCGGCCTTGTTTTTAACTCATTCCACCGAAGGCCCAATGTGGCTTTTTTTGCCATATTCGGCCGAATATGGCAAAAAAAAAAAAAATATATATATATATATATATACACACATATACATATACATATATATACATATTTCTCACGCACTAATTGACTGAAAGACCACGCACTGACGCTAATGTCACATTATCGATGAAAAATGCATTTTTTGACAATATGATTTGCCTGACCGGCTAGGAGACACAGAGAGTAACAAGAGTAAAACGGATTAGAAAGGACAGATTTAAAAAAAACAAAATTAAATAACTTTTTTTTTTTTTTTAACTTGGGACTTCCCGTGGGCTGGATTTTGGACGCTGGCGGGTCGTATCTGGCCCGCGGGCCGTAATTTGGAGACAGCGGCTTTACACAATGCCAGGGGTAGGGAACCTATGGCTCTAGAGCCAGATGTGGCTCTTTTGATGACTGCACCTGGCTCTCAGATAAATCTTATCTGACATTGCTTAACACGGCAAGTAATTCGACCGTGTCCCTTGGGAAGTCCTGTGGGGAGTGCTCAGAGAGTATGGGGTATCGGACTGTCTTATTGTGGCAGTCCGCTCTCTGTACGATCAGTGTCAGAGCTTGGTCCGCATTGCTGGCAGTAAGTCGGACACGTTTCCAGTGAGGGTTGGACTCCGCCAAGGCTGTCCTTTGTCACCGATTCTGTTCATAATTTTTATGGACAGAATTTCTAGGCGCAGTCAAGGCATTGAGGGGATCCGGTTTGGTGACCGCGGGATTAGGTCTCTGCTTTTTGCAGACGATGTGGTCCTGTTGGCTTCATCTGACCGGGATCTTCAGCTCTCGCTGGATCGGTTCGCAGCCGAGTGTGAAGCGGCCGGAATGAAAATCAGCACCTCCAAGTCCGAGTCCATGGTTCTCTCCCGGAAAAGGGTGGAGTGCCATCTCCGGGTTGGGGAGGAGACCCTGCCCCAAGTGGAGGAGTTCAAGTACCTAGGAGTCTTGTTCACGAGTGGGGGAAGAGTGGATCGTGAGATCGACAGGTGGATCGGTGCGGCGTCTTCAGTAATGCGGACGTTGTACCGATCTGTTGTGGTGAAGAAGGAGCTGAGCCGGAAGGCAAAGCTCTCAATTTACCGGTCGATCTACGTTCCCATCCTCACTTATGGTCATGAGCTTTGGGTCATGACCGAAAGGATAAGATCACGGGTACAAGCGGCCCAAATGAGTTTGAGGTTCTCCCTTAGAGATAGGGTGAGAAGCTCTGCCATCCGGGAGGAACTCAAAGTAAAGCCGCTGCTCCTCCACATGGAGAGGAGCCAGATGAGGTGGTTCGGGCATCTGGTCAGGATGCCACCCGAACGCCTCCCTAGGGAGGTGTTTAGGGCACGTCCAACCGGTAGGAGGCCACGGGGAAGACCCAGGACACGTTGGGAAGACTATGTCTCCCGGCTGGCCTGGGAACGCCTCGGGATCCCCCGGGAAGAGCTAGAGGAAGTGGCTGGGGAGAGGGAAGTCTGGGCTTCCCTGCTTAGGCTGTTGCCCCCGCGACCCGACCTCGGATAAGCGGAAGAAGATGGATGGATGGATGGATGGATGGCAAGTAATGAATAATTCCGCTGGTAATCACAGTGTCAAAAAAAACGTCCAAAATATAAAACATTCTAATGCATTTTAATCCATTTTTCCGGTTTCTACTGCACCTGTTCAAGTAGTCGCATTAATGGTTAGAAGTATTTTATTTATTGTTGGTTAGCTTCAGAATAACAACAATGTTATTAAAAAGAATAAGAGACTTATTTATTATACTCTAAAAATGTTGGTCCTACTTAAAAATGCACGCATTTGGTTGTAATCAGTCTTAAAAAAATATTATATGGCTTTCACGGAAATACTTTTAAAAATATTTGGCTGGTACGGCTCTCTCAGCCAAAAAGGTTCCCGACCCCTGCACTATGCACTATTTTAATCTGCTATTTTTTTCTCCCCCCCTTGTTTACCTGTATCTCATCTTTTTTTGTAAGGGGCGCTGGAAGCCGGCAGACCCGTCAGCGATCCTGTTCTGTCCCCCTTTAATGTTTGTCTGATCTTGAATGGGATTGTGCTGAAAATTGTAATTTTCCTGAAGGAACTCTCCTGACGGAATAAATAAAGTACTATCTAATCTAATCTAATCTAATCTAATCTATGCGCTTCAGCATCCGCTGACCCCTCTCTGTCAGTTTACGAGGTCTACCACTTGGTGGCTGAGTTGCTGTTTTTCCAAACTCTTCACTTTTCTCATAAAAAGGTTGACTTTGGAATATTTAGGAGCGAGGAAATTTCACGCCTGGATTTGTTGCACAGGTGGCATCCTCTGACAGTTAGTTCCATGCTGGAAATCACCCATTTTTTTCACCAATGTTTGTAGAAACAGTCTCCTAGCCTAAGTTATTAGGACACCTCATTCTCATCATTTGGATGGGTGGCCAAATACTTTTGGCAATATAGCGTACGTTTCCAATAAACTTGTTTCTTAGGCCGTGCGGCTGGAAAGCGGCTGGTCGGAGCGGGTTCGATACATGGTGGTGATCTACACCAGTGGCCACCAGGATACGGAGGAGAACATCCTCCTGGGAATGGATTTCACTAACAAAGACAGGTACTTTAAACCCAAATGTGGACATCTTCATCTAATTACGAAGACTTTATCATTATATGTAACACGTGCAGGAAAAGCTGCTCCATCGGGATGGTGCTGCCCCTGTGGAGCGACACCAACATCCACTTAGATGGCGATGGGTAAGCCATGCATGTGTGCGTTTTACTGACCTCCAGCGGCGTAGAAGTTGATCAACCCCCCCCCACACACACACACACACACACACACACACGCCCCCTGTGAGAACAGTTCTTGCTGACCTAGTAACATTGTCTCTGTAAACTGGAGGAATGTTCCACAGGTTGAAAAATAACATGAACAAGGCCCAAACGTTGCTGTATTTACAACCTATACGTACACACTCTTCTTCACCTCCTTCTTGTTCTCCTCTCTTTCTTCTTCTCCGCCTTCAGAGGCTTCAGTGTGAACACAGCGGGGCGCTCACATGTCTTCAAGCCCGTGTCAGTGCAGGCCATGTGGTGAGTCACTTTATGCACTTCTGGAAGGGAGAAACAATATTAGGTTTTATTCCTTTACTGTAGTTAAAAATGCACAGTGTATAGTATTCCAATATTTACTTATGTCTCTACCATTTTTCTGAACTGTATGTCCAACCCCATTTTTTATGTAAACATATATTTAGTCTGTTAGCAATTCATCTGCTCGACTGTTAAAGGCCTACTGAAATGAGATGTTCTTATTTAAACGGGGATAGCAGGTCCATTCTATGTATCCTACTTGATCATTTCGCCATATTGCCATATTTTGGCTGAAAGGATTTAGTAGAGAACATCCACGATAAAGTTCGCAACTGTTGGTCGCTAATAAAAAAGCCTTGCCTGTACCGGAAGTAGCAGACGAAGTGCGCGTGACGTCACGGGTTGTGGAGCTCCTCACATCCTCACATTGTTTACAATCATGGCCACCAGCAGCGAGAGCGATTCGGACCGAGAAAGCGACGATTTCCCCATTAATTTAAACAAGGATGAAAGATTTGTGGATGAGGAAAGTAAGAGTGAAGGACTAGAAAAAAAAAAGATGAGGAAAGTGTGAGCGATTCAGATGTTATTAGACACATTTACTAGGATAATTCTGGAAAATCCATTATTTGCTTATTTTGTTACTAGTGTTTTAGTGAGATTATATGGTCTAACCTGTACAACCTGAAAGTCGGAGTGGCTACCTGAAAGTCGGAGGGATATGGCCACGGGTGTGGTGACCGCCAGTGTCTCTGGTGGGAGGAGGCAAGAGAGTCCGCAGCTGCAGAAGGACGCAAGCTCTCCGCTCATGTCTACGGTAAGAGCCGACTTATTACCACCATTTTCTCACCGAAACCTGCCGGTTGACATGTGGTAGGGAACCATGTTCGCTTGACCGCTCTGTTCCATAGTAAAGCTTCACCGTCATCTTTCGGGAATGTAAACAAGGAAACACCGGCTGTGTTTGTGTTGCTAAAGGCGGCCGCAATACACCGCTTCCCACCTACATCTTTCTTCTTTGATGTCTCAATTATTAATTTCAAAAGATTCAGCAACACAGATGTCCAGAATACTGTGGAATTTCGCGATGAAAACAGACGACTTATAGCTGGGATCGGAGCTTGACCAAAATGTCCGCTACAATCCGCGACGTCACGCGCACGCGTCATCATACCGCGACGTTTTCAGCAGGATAATTCGCGCAAAAGTAAGATTATATGGTCGTACCTGTACAACCTGAAGGTCGGCCCCGCATCATTCTTCAGCACCAGTCGACGGGTGGTGGCGATGCCCATATCTGCCCTTCGCAAGGGACCCTCTTCGAAACACGATCTTTTGAAATGATCGCTGCATAATACACTGTACTTTGTGTGTGTGGTCCAATCCAACCGTGTTCACTTGACCGCTCTGTTCCATAGTAAAGCTTCACCGTCATCTTTTGGGAATGTAAACAATTAAACACAGGCTGTGTTTGTGTTGCTAAAGGCGGCCGCAATACACCGCTTCCCACCTACAGCTTTCTTCTTTGACGTCTCCATTATTCATTGAACAAATTGCAAAAGATTCAGCAACACAGATGTCCAGAATACTGTGGAATTTCGCGATGAAAACAGACGACTTATAGCTTGACCAAAATGTCTGCTACAATCCGTGACGTCACGCAAACGCGTCAGCAGGATATTTCGGCGCGAAAATTAAAATTCCAATTTATTAAACTAAAAAGGCCGTATTGGCATGTGTTGCAATGTTAATATTTCATCATTGATATATAAACTATCAGACTGCGTGGTGGGTAGTAGTGGGTTTCAGTAGGCCTTTAAAAAAAATTGTGTTTGATGTGCTGATGCAATCATAGTGCCATCTGGTGGTCAGTTTTCAACATTACAAACCACTTTTTTTTTTTCTTTTGAATTTTCTTTCAAGTTTTCAAAATTATAGTTGCAGAGGGGTAAAAAAAAATGGTGATAGATTTCAGAAATGATATAGAAATTTCAATACTGCAGGAAATGTTTGTGAAATAGTCCATGCTGAGCAGCTTTTGTTTGGTGCGGGTTTACAGTGTGGCGCATATTTCTAACATTGTTAAAGTTGTTTATACAGCCACCCACTGCAAAAAGTCAGTGTTCAAAAAATACAAAAATGAGGGGTATTTTATTTGAACCAAGCAAAATTATCTGCCAATAGAACAAGAAAATTCGGCTCGTCAAGACATTCCAAAATAAGTAAAATTAGCCAACCTCAATGAACCAAAAAATACCCTAAAATTAGTATATTCTCACTTATAACAAGTGCACTTTTCTTGGTAGAAAAAAAAGATAAGTTTTTGCTCAATATGTTGAAAAATATTCTTAAATATGAAATGCTAGTGCCATTATCTTGACATAATAATATGTGCTCGGCATCGTGATTTTTTTTTCATGCTTGAAGTAAGAAATTGTTACTTTAAAAAAGTAGTTCTATACTTGTGAGTGTTAATGACACAATTTTGCATCTAGTTTCAAGCATGTTTTACTCAATATAGGTCATAACATCTCTGCAACAAGCTGTAATATCTTACTGAGATCATTTAGGACCAAAACCCTCAAAACAAGTAAAACACTAGCATAAAATCTGCCTAATGGGAAGAATTATCTTATCAGACAGAAAATAAGCAAATATCACCCTTATTTGAGATATTTCATCTTACTTAGATTTCAGTTTTTGCAGTGTGGACTTAACTTGTAATTTAGGGTGAGTTTGACATTTATTTGCAAACATAAAAAATCAACCATTCAGTGACATTTTATGTAGTTGTTTATGTATTTATATTTAATTTTATCAGCAAACATGCATACAAACTTGGGTAATTTTGACCTCCATATGCAAACATAAAAAACAAGAAAGCAATTATTTTTTTATGAATTTATTTGTTTAATTTTATCAGCACATATGCATCAAAACTTGGGTAATTTTGACCTTCATATGCAAACATTAAAAACAAGAAAGCAATTATTTGTGTATTTATTTGTTTATTTTATCAGCACACATGTATTTAAAATGGGTAAATTTGACCTCTGTATGCAAACATAAAAAAACAAGAAAGTGATAATTTTTGGATGAATTTGTTTAATTTTATCAGCACATATGCATCAAAACTTGGGTAATTTTGACCTTCATATGCAAACATTAAAAACAAGAAAGCAATTATTTGTGTATTTATTTGTTTATTTTATCAGCACACATGTATTAAAAAAGGGGTGATTTTGACCTCTGTATGCAAACATAAAAAAACAAGTAAGCAATTTTTTTTAAATGGTTTATGTGTTTATTTTATCAGCACATATGCATTAAAAAATAGGTAATTTTGAACTCTGCGTGCTAACATAAAAAACAAGCAAGCAATTATTTTTTTTATTTATTTGTTTACGTTTTTATTTGTTTAATTTTATCAGCACACATGCATTAAAAATTGGGTTATGTTGACTTCTCTATGCATACATAAAAAACAAGAAAGTAATTATTGTTTATGAATTTATTTGTTTAGTTTTATCAGCAAATAGCATTAAAAATGGGTAATTTAAACCTCCATATGCAAACATAAAAAACAATAAAGCAATTATTTACTTATTTGTTTATGTGTTTAATTTTATCAGCATGTATGCATTAAAAATGGGTAATTTTGACATCCATATGCAAACATAAAAAACAAGAAAGCAATTATTTATCTGTTTGTTTGTTTGTTTGTTTGTTTGTTTGTTTAATTTTATCAACACACGTGCATTAAAAATGGGTATTTTTTTACCTTTGTGGGCAAACATAAAAAAAAAAAACAGCAATTTTTTATTTTTTTTATGAATTTGTTTATTTGTTTGAATTTATCAGCACACATGCATTAAAAATGGGTAATTTTGACCTCCATCTGCAAACATAAAAAACAAGAAAGCAATTATTTTTTTATTTGTTTATGTGTTTGTTTGTTTAATTTTATCAACACACATGCATTAAAAATGGGTCATTTTTACCTTTGTGGGCAAACATAAAAAAACAAAACAGCAATTTTTTATTTTTTTTATGAATTTGTTTATTTGTTTGAATTTATCAGCACACATGCATTAAAAATGGGTAATTTTAACCTCCATATGCAAACATAAAAAACAAGACACCAATTATATTTTATGAATTTATTTGTTTAATTTTATCAGCACACATGCATCAAAACGTGGATAATTTTGACCTTCATAATGCAAACGAAAGCAAGTATTTTTTTATTTATTTGTTTGTGTTTCTTTGTTTAATTTTATCAGCATACATGCATTAAAATTTAGGTGATTTTGACCTCTGTTTGCAAACATAAAAAACAAGTCAGCATTTTTTTGGTTTTTACGTGTTTATTTGTTTAATTTTATCAGCACACATGCATTAAAAATGGGTCATTTTTTACCTCCGTGGGCAAACATTAAAAAAAACAGGAAACCAATTATTTTTTATGAATTTATTTGTTCAATTTTATCAGCACACATGCATCAAAACTTGGATAATTTTGACCTTCATAATGCAAACATAAAAAAAAGAAAGCAAGTATTTTTTTATTTATTTGTTTGTGTTTATTTGTTTGATTTTTATCAGCACACATGCATTAAAATTTAGGTCATTTTGACCTCTGTTTGCAAACATAAAAAACAAGTAGGCATTTTTTTTTGTTTTGTTTATGTGTTTATTTGTTTAATTTTATCAGCACACATGCATTAAAAATGGGTCATTTTTACCTCCGTGGGCAAACATAAAAAAATGTTACAGCAATTTTTTTTTGAATGAATTTGTTTATTTGCATTAAGAAATGGGTAATTTTGACATCTATATGCAAACATAAAAAACAAGGAAGCAACACCTTTTAAAATTGATTTGTTTATGTGTTTATTTGCATCAAAACCTGGGTAATTTTAACCTCCATATGCAAACATAAAAAACAAGAAAGCAATTTTTATTTTATTTTATTTTTTTGTGTTTAATTGATTAATTTTATCAGCACACATGCATTAAAAAAGGGGTAATTTTGACCTCCGCATGCAAACATAAAAAACAAGAAAGCAATTGCTTTTTTATTTATTTATGTGTTTATTTGTTTAATTTTATCAGCACACATGCATTAAAAATTGGTCATTTTTACCTCCGTGGGCAAACATAAAAAAATGTTACAGCAATTTTTTTTTTTAATTAATTTGTTTATTTGCATTAAAAAATGGGTAATTTTGACCTCTATATGCAAACATAAAAAACAAGAAAGCAACATTTTTTAAAATTGATTTGTTCATGTGTTTATTTGCATCAAAACTTAGGTAATTTTAACCTCCATATGCAAACATAAAAAACAAGAAGGCAATTTTTTTTTGTTTTGTTTATGTGTTTATTTGTTTAATTTTATCAGCACACATGCATTAAAAAAAGGGGTAATTTAAACCTCCACATGCAAACATACAAAACAATAAAGCAATTATTTACTTATTTGTTTGTGTTTAATTTTATCAGCATGCATGCATTAAAAAATGGGTAATTCTGACATCCATACGCAAACATAAAAAACAAAAAAGCAATTATTTGTTTATTTGTTCATGTGTTTGTTTGTTTGTTTGTTTGATTTTATCAGCACGCATGCATTAAAAACTAGGTAATTTTGACCTCCGTATGCAAACATAAAAAACAAGTAAGCACTTATTTTATGTATTTATTTATTTGTTTGTGTGTTTATTTGTTTAATTTTATCAGCACGCATGCATTAAAAACTAGGTAATTTTGACCTCCGTATGTAAACATAAAAAAAAGTGAGCAGTTATTTTATTTATTTATTTGTTTGTGTGTTTATTTGTTTAATTTTATTAGCACACATGCATTAAAATGGGTAATTTTTACCTTTGTTGGCAAATGTAAAAAATAAGACAGCAAATTTCATTTTTTTAATGAATTTGTTTATTTGTTTGAATTTATCAGCACACATGCATTAAAAATGGGTAATTTTGACCTCCATCTGCAAAGATAAAAAACAAGAAAGCAATTTTTTAATATAATTTGTTTATGTGTTTATTTGCCTCAAAACTTGGGTAATTTTAACCTCCATATGCAAACATAAAAAACAAGGAACCAATTATTTTTTATGAATTTATTTGTTCAATTTTATCAGCACACATGCATCAAAACGTGGATAATTTTGACCTCCATAATGCAAACATAAAAAAAAGAAAGCAAGTATTTTTTTATTTATTTGTTTGTGTTTATTTGTTTGATTTTATCAGCACACATGCATTAAAATTTAGGTCATTTTGACCTCTGTTTGCAAACATAAAAAACAAGTAGGCATTTTTTTTTTGTTTGTTTATGTGTTTATTTGTTTAATTTTATCAGCACACATGCATTAAAAATGGGTCATTTTTACCTCCGTGGGCAAACATAAAAAAATGTTACAGCAATTTTTTTTTTAATGAATTTGTTTATTTGCATTAAAAAATGGGTAATTTTGACCTCTACATGCAAACATAAAAAACAAGGAAGCAAAGCTCTTTAAAAATGATTTGTTTATGTGTTTATTTGCATCAAAACTTGGGTAATTTTAACCTCCATATGCAAACATAAAAAACAAAAAAGCAATTTTTATTTTATTTTATTTTTTTGTGTTTGATTGATTAATTTTATCAGCACACATGCATTAAAAAAGGGGTAATTTAAACCTCCATATGCAAACATACAAAACAATAAAGCAATTATTTACTTATTTGTTTGTGTTTAATTTTATCAGCATGCATGCATTAAAAAATGGGTAATTCTGACATCCATACGCAAACATAAAAAACAAAAAAGCAATTATTTGTTTATTTGTTCATGTGTTTGTTTGTTTGTTTGTTTGATTTTATCAGCACGCATGCATTAAAAACGAGGTAATTTTGACCTCCGTATGCAAACATAAAAAACAAGTAAGCACTTATTTTATGTATTTATTTATTTGTTTGTGTGTTTATTTGTTTAATTTTATCAGCACGCATGCATTAAAAACTAGGTAATTTTGACCTCCGTATGTAAACATAAAAAAAAGTGAGCAGTTATTTTATTTATTTATTTGTTTGTGTGTTTATTTGTTTAATTTTATTAGCACACATGCATTAAAATGGGTCATTTTTACCTTTGTTGGCAAATGTGAAAAATAAGACAGCAAATTTAATTTTTTTAATGAATTTGTTTATTTGTTTGAATTTATCAGCACACATGCATTAAAAATGGGTAATTTTGACCTCCATCTGCAAAGATAAAAAACAAGAAAGCACTTTTTTAAATATAATTTGTTTATGTGTTTATTTGCCTCAAAACTTGGGTAATTCTAACCTCCATATGCAAACATAAAAAACAAGAAACCAATTATTTTTTATGAATTTATTTGTTTAATTTTATCAGCACACATGCATCAAAACGTGGATAATTTTGACCTTCATAATGCAAACGAAAGCAAGTATTTTTTTATTCATTTGTTTGTGTTTATTTGTTTGATTTTATCAGCATACATGCATTAAAATTTAGGTGATTTTGACCTCTGTTTGCAAACATACAAAACAAGTAAGCATTTTTTTTGTTTTTACGTGTTTATTTGTTTAATTTTATCAGCACACATGCATTAAAAATGGGTAATTTATACCTCCGTGGGATAACATAAAAAAAACAAGAAACCAATTATTTTTTATGAATTTATTTGTTCAATTTTATCAGCACACATGCATCAAAACGTGGATAATTTTGACCTTCATAATGCAAACATTAAAAAAAGAAAGCAAGTATTTTTTTATTTATTTGTTTGTGTTTATTTGTTTGATTTTATCAGCACACATGCATTAAAATTTAGGTCATTTTGACCTCTGTTTGCAAACATAAAAAACAACTAGGCATTTTTTTTCGTTTTGTTTATGTGTTTATTTGTTTAATTTTATCAGCACACATGCATTAAAAATGGGTCATTTTTACCTCCGTGGGCAAACATAAAAAAATGTTACAGCAATTTTTTTTTTAATTAATTTGTTTATTTGCATTAAATAATGGGTAATTTTGACCTCTATATGCAAACATAAAAAACAAGGAAGCAACACTTTTTAAAATTGATTTGTTTATGTGTTTATTTGCATCAAAACTTGGGTCATTTTAACCTCCATATGCAAACATAAAAAACAAGAAAGCAATTTTTATTTTATTTTATTTTTTTGTGTTTAATTGATTAATTTTATAAGCACACATGCATTACAAAATGGGTAATTTTGACCTCCGCATGCAAACATAAAAAACAAGAAAGCAATTGCTTTTTTATTTATTTATGTGTTTATTTGTTTAATTTTATCAGCACACATGCATTAAAAAATGGGTCATTTTTACCTCCGTGGGCAAACATAAAAAAATGTTACAGCAATTTTTTTTTGAATGAATTTGTTTATTTGCATTAAAAAATGGGTAATTTTGACCTCTATATGCAAACATAAAAAACAAGGAAGCAACACTTTTTAAAATTGATTTGTTTATGTGTTTATTTGCATCAAAACTTGGGTCATTTTAACCTCCATATGCAAACATAAAAAACAAGAAAGCCATTTTTATTTTTTTTGTGTTTAATTGATTAAGTTTATAAGCACACATGCATTAAAAAATGGGTAATTTTGACCTCCGCATACAAACATAAAAAACAAGAAGGCAATTGTTTTTTTATGTGTTTATGTGTTTATTTGTTTAATTTTATCAGCACACATGCATTAAAAATGGGTCATTTTTACCTCCGTGGGCAAACATAAAAAAATGTTACAGCAATTTTTTTTTAATGAATTTGTTTACTTGCATTAAAAAATGGGTAATTTTGACCTCTATATGCAAACATAAAAAACAAGGAAGCAACAGTTTTTAAAATTGATTTGTTTATGTGTTTATTTGCATCAAAACTTGGGTAATTTTAACCTCCATATGCAAACATAAAAAACAAGAAAGCAATTTTTATTTTTTATTTTTTTTTGTGTTTAATTGATTAATTTTATCAGCACACATGCATTAAAAAATGGGTAATTTTGACCTCCGCATACAAACATAAAAAACAAGAAGGCAATTGTTTTTTTATTTGTTTATGTGTTTATGTGTTTATTTGTTTAATTTTATCAGCACACATGCATTAAAAATGGGTCATTTTTACCTCTGTGGGCAAACATAAAAAAATGTTACAGCAATTTTTTTTTTAATGAATTTGTTTATTTGCATTAAAAAATGGGTAATTTTAACCTCTATATGCAAACATAAAAAACAAGAAAGCAATTTTCATTTTATTTTATTTTTTTGTGTTTAATTGATTAATTTTATAAGCACACATGCATTACAAAATGGGTAATTTTGACCTCCGCATGCAAACATAAAAAACAAGAAAGCAATTGTTTTTTTTATTTATTTGTTTATGTGCAACCCCTAGAGGGACAAGTGATTAAAAAAATGGATGGATGGATGGAAAATTCTACTGAATTTAAATACTAAATATTGTTCTTTTTACAAAAAATTGGCCTGCCAAAGGTTTTTTCAACAATATTAAAGTCCCCCCTTGTTACAGTATATCTTGAAAAATGTGAAATTCCAAAATTTTGCCACCTTTTTCATACTGTTTGTTCTTTTTTTCCTGTCCGTAGGTCTGCCCTGCAGGTGCTCCACAAGGCATGCGAGGTGTCGCGCCGCCTTAACTACTTCCCGGGTGGCATCGCTCTCACATGGATGGCCTTCTACGAGAGCTGCGTGGCGTCAGAGCAGAGCTGCATCAACGAGTGGAACGCTATGACCGACCTGGAGACCACCCGGCCAGACTCCCCCACCATGTTTGTGGACCGGTAGGACACATATACTGTACATACTTAAAGGCCTACTGAAAGCCACTACTACCTACCACGCAGTCTGATAGTTTATATATCAATGATGAAATATTAACATTGCAACACATGCCAATACGGCCTTTTTAGTTTACTAAATTGCAATTTTAAATTTCCCGCGGGGTTTCCTGTTGAAAACGTCGCAGAATGATGACGCGTGCTTGTGACGTTATTGGTTGGAGCGGACATTTCAGCCCAGCACCACTCACCGCTAAAAGTCGTCTCTTTTCATCGCATGATTACACAGTATTCTGGACAGCTGTGTTGCTGAATCTTTTGCAATTTGTTCAATTAATAATGGAGACGTCAAAGAAGAATGCTGTTGGTGGAAAGCGGTGGATTGCAGCTGCCTTTAGCAACCGAGACACAGCCGGTGTTTCTTTGTTTGTTGTGAAGCTTTAACACAGAGCGGTCAAGCGAACATGTTTCTCTACGTCAACCGGCAAGTTTTTGGATGGGAAAATTGTGATATTAAGTCGGTTCTTACCGGAGACTTGAGTGGATTATGCCACCTCCTCCTGCAGCTGTCAAAAAGGCAGCTGTGATCTTGTCTTCTTCATTGGCTTCTCTCAGAGACACTGGCGTTCACCGCAGCCATCCGACTTTCAGGTATAAATGATAAATGATAAATGGGTTGTACTTGTATAGCGCTTTTCTACCTTCAAGGTACTCAAAGCGCTTTGACACTACTTCCACATTCACACACACATTCACACACTGATGGAGGGAGCTGCCATGCAAGGCACTAACCAGCACCCATCAGGAGCAAGGGTGAAGTGTCTTGCTCAGGACACAGCGGACGTGACAAGGTTGGTACTAGGTGGGATTTGAACCATGGCCCCTCGGGTTGCGCACGGCCATTCTCCCACTGCGCCACGCCGTCCCTCTGTATGACTTTATAATCTCACTAAAACAATATCAACACAATAAGTAGATAAGGGATTTTCCAGAATTATCCTAGTAAACGTGTCTGATAACATCTGAATCGCTCACACTGCCGTTGCCTGGATCTGTCGCCTTTTTTTTTTTCTTTTCTTTTTTTCAGTGCTTCACTCTAACTTTCCTCATCCACAAATCTTTCATCCTCGCTCAAATTAATGGGGAAATTGTCGCTTTCTCGGTCCGAATTGTTCTTGCTGCTAGTGGCTATGATTATAAACAATGTTCAGATGTGAGGAGCTCTACAACCGGTGACGTCACGCGCAAATCGTCTGCTACTTCCGGTACAGGCAAGGCTTTTTTATTAGCGACCAAAAGTTGCAAACTTTATCGTCGATGTTCTCTACTAAATTATTTCAGCAAAAATATGGCAATATCGCAAAATGATCAAGTATGACACATAGAATGGACCTGCTATCCCCGTTTAAATAAGAAAATCTCATTTCAGGAGGCCTTTAATACAGTATGAAATGTTGTTAAGGTTGATCTTGTTGGCCTTTCTCTCTTGGTGTGAAAAATAGACTGATACTGTTTTTTATTGAAAGGGCAGCTCTGATATTGTGTCATTTGGTGCAGGCCGACTGAAAGGGAGCAAACGGAGTGTCTCATTAAAGCCAAACTACGCAGCATCATGATGTTTCAAGACTTGGATAACATCACTTCCAAGGAGGTATGAGACCCTCACTCAGTGGCAGGGAAGGTTGTTTGACTTTTTTTGTGTCTTACTTGTTAACATACTACAATGAATTGATTTTAAGAATGTGACACAAACAGAATCCATGACACAAAGTGTTAGATATTTGATCTAATTTGCTGCCAATTGTGCAGATATAGTTATGTAGCAAAATATTAGCAGCAGTAAAAGTAGATAACATGCAGTTTATTGTGTGCAATTTTCATATGCAATGTAATATCCATCCATCCATCTATTTTCTACCGCTTATGCCTTTTGGGGTCGCACCCTGGACAAGTTGTCACCTCATCACAGGACCAAACAAGTTAGACCAGTGGTTCTCAACCTTTTTTCAGTGATGTACCCCCTGTGAACATTTTTGTAATTCCAGTACCCCCTAATCAGAGCAAAGCATTTTTGGTTGAAAAAAAAAAGAGATAAAGAAGTAAAATACAGCACTATGTCATCAGTTTCTGATTTATTAAATTGTATAACAGTGCAAAATATTGCTAATTTGTAGTGGTCTTTCTTGAACTATTTGGGAAAAAAAGATATAAAAATAACTAAAAACTTGTTGAAAAATAAACAAGGGATTCAATTATAAATACAGATTCCTACACGTAGAAGTAATAATCAACTTAAAGTGCCCTCTTTGGGGATTGTAATCAAAATCCATCTGGATTCATGAACTTAATTCTAAACATTTCCTCACAAAAAAAATAAATCTTTAACATCAATATTTATGGAACATGTTCAGAAAAAATCTAGCTGTCAACACTGAATATTGCATTTTTGCATTTCTTTTCACAGTTTATGAACTTACATTCATATTTTGTTGAAGTATTATTCAATAAATGTATTTATAAAGGATTTTTGAATTGTTGCTATTTTTAGAATATTTTTGAAAAATCTCACATACCCCTTGGCATACCTTCAAGTACCCCCAGGGGTACGCGTACCCCCATTTGAGAACCACTGAGATAGACAGACAACATTCATGCAATGTAATCTATAAAATATATTTTTTTCCTGTTATAAGGCTATAATTCCCCTAAAAAAATGTTTTAAAAACCTGAGGATTTAATTAGTATGTATGGTACCTGTACGTCAAAAATATTTACAATTTGAAAATTTAATTCAATATGTATTTAATCATTAGTTTTGGTAAATTGTAATGGGGAAATTCTCAAAATGATTACTGTCTTTGCAATATAATAGGACAACTTAGAACCTATGTGTGAATGAAAGATCTATGGCCCCCGGGATGATATTTTATTAGTATTAGAACCGGCCCCCAGGCCACAGCTGCCTGCTGCTGTTTTGCACGCACCAATACTCCATCAGTGTTGGCGCTAGGAATTTTCAAAATGGGGTCCCAGGAACCCAATCAAGTCATAAAAATGGGGTTCTACAGTAAATTTTTGGGGACAAACTTTTTTGTAAGCGTTTTGAAAACAAATGATGAATGTATGCATTATCCTGTTATATCTCACATTCTATATTGTGTTTTGGAAAAAGGTTGTCATAAACATTACTTCCATCCATCCATCCATTTTCTACCGCTTATTCCCTTTCGGGGTCGCGGGGGGCGCTGGCGTCTATCTCAGCTACAATCGGGTGGAAGGCGGGGTACACCCTGGACAAGTCGCCACCTCATCGCAGGGCCAACAAAGATAGACAGACAACATTCACACTCACATTCACACACTAGGGCCAATTTAGTGTTGCCAATCAACCTATCCCCAGGTGCATGTCTTTGGAAGTGGGAGGAAGCCGGAGTACCCGGAGGGAACCCACGCAGTCACGGGGAGAACATGCAAACTCCACACAAAAAGATCCCGAGCCTGGATTTGAACCCAGGACTGCAGGACCTTCGTATTGTGAGGCAGACGCACTAACCCCTCTGCCACCGTGAAGTCATAAACGTTACTTAATTCATAAAAAAAATTATACAAAAGAAAATTCATTTGCCATTGGCCCTAGGCACTTAACAAAAAACACCAGCAAAAATTGGGAAAACATCAAGAAATACAATGAGAAAAAGCCAAAATGTTGACATTAGCCAATAATAACGACAGTTCTGTTTTAAAAAAAACAAAACAACAAAAATTATATATACATATACATATATATATAGATATACATATATATATATATATATATATATATATATACATATATGTATGTATACATCCATATATATACATATATAAATACATATATATATATACAGTATATATATATTTATGTATTTATATATGTATGTATATATATACATGTATATATATGTATGTATATATATATATGTATATATATATATGTATAAATATATATATATATATATATATATATATATATATATATATATATATATATATATATATATATATATATATATATATATTTAGTTTAATTTTTTTCCCAATTGTGTGTATATACATTACAGGCCAAAAGTTTGGAGACACCTTCTCATTCAATGTGTTTACTTTATTTTCATGACTATTTACATTGTAGATTGTCACTGAAGGCATCAAAAGTTATGTACTTAACAAAAAAGGTGAACTAACTGAAATGTTTTATATTCTAGTTTCTTCAAAATAGCCACCCTTTGCTCTGATTACTGCTTTGCACACTCTTGGCATTCTCTCCATGAGCTTCAAGAGGTAGTCACCTGAAATAGTTCTCACTTCGCAGGTGTGCTTTATAACCTTTTTGAGTAAAACAGGCTTGAAACTAGAATATCAACTCTTGCAAAGCTGAGTCATCAACACTCACAAGTATAAAACTGCTTTTTCAAAGTAATAATTTCTTATTTCAAGCATGTAAAAAAAAATATCGGCAAACCTCCGTCCTCCATGGTTGTATCGCGCAGCCAAAGTGTTCCCAAACGGGGGAGCTTAACGAGGCAGGAGGGTCTTCCAGCTCCGGCTTTTACATGTTGTCCTAGCCCGATCGCTGCTAGCATGTGTACTCGTTCGGTACACCTCCGAACCGAACTCTCCTTACCGAAACGGTTCAATACAAATACACGTACCGTTACACCCCTACTGTTTATACATGCACGTTTTCTTGGATGCAGCACGCTTTTGGTCACCTTGTTGCTGTGACATATGCAGTGGAATCCAACTAATAAAGACGTAATCCTTGGTAGAAGCATATTATGTTTCCTGCGTTCTCCTCAGATCCGCACGGAGCTGGAGCAGCACATGAGTTGTAACCTGACCGAGTACAAGGAGTTCATCGATAACGAGATGCTGCTGATACTGGGACAGATGGACAAGGCTACACTCATCTTTGACCATGTTTATTTGGTGAGAAATGTCACCTGCAGTCTTTCGCCACAATTCTGCAGTCGCTCTCATAAAGTGCTTTTGCTTGTTTTAGGGCTCGGAATGGAACGCTTCCAACCTAGAAGAACTGCGTGATTGTGGGTAAGGATCAGCAAGTCCCGGGTTTTAATCACTCCGTGCAGCAAAGTCCAGCAAAAGTTATGGATTTTTCCGTTTGTTTCAGAGTGGGCTATATTCTGAACGTGACCAGAGAGATTGACAACTTCTTCCCAGGGATGTTCTCCTATCACAATGTCCGCGTTTACGACGAGGACGACACCGACCTGCTGGCCCACTGGAACGACACCTACAACTTCATTGTCAAAGCCAGGTGACACGCGCACACTTTGACACTTTGTAGCCGGACAGTCGTCCCACCTTAGATTAGATTAGATTAGATAGTACTTTATTTATTCCGTCAGGAGAGTTCCTTCAGGAAAATTACAATTTTCAGCACAATCCCATTCAAGATCAGACAAACATTACAGGGAGCCAGAACAGGATCGCTGACGGGTCTGCCGGCTTCCAGCGCCCCTTACAAAAAAGATGACATACTTGAGAAAAGAATAGAAGATTAAAATAAAATTTAAAAAAAAATCGGTCTTAGTCTGGGCCCTGGAGTGGGGGTGCAGACTGAGGCCAAGGGGGAAAAAAAAAAAAAAAAAAGGCTATTTGGTTCGTGGTTTCTGGTAAACACATTTCCACAAAATTTTATATTTTTTTAGTTAGAGCCTAAAAAAAACGTTTACAATCGACTAAACTTTATTTTTTAAAATCATGATTAGGGCCGTTTGTATGAGAAACTACGTATAAATGAATAATGGGTTCCAGCCTAGACAAAAGTCCATATTTTTGTCAGGACTATGACTTGGATTTGTATTGCTTCTTCGATGCGGAGAATATTTGGGACGAGCCAGGCGTGAACGTGAGTACATTTTTATTGATTATTAAACAAACAGACTAAAAAAGGCGCACATGAGGGTGGAAAACTTGGTTATAAAACAAAAGACTAGCACAACGGCAGTTAACTATAAACATGAACAAAAAACTTGCACTGTGGCAGAACTATGAACGACTAAAACAAAACACTTACTGTGACCGAAACAAGGGGCACGGATAGTGAAGTGAATTATATTTATATAGCGCTTTTTCTCTAGTGACTCAAAGCACTTTACATAGTGACACCCAATATCTAAGTTACATTCAAACCAGTGTGGGTGGCACTGGGAGCAGGTGGGTAAAGTGTCTTGCCCAAGGACACAACGGCAGTGACTAGGATGGCGGAAGCGGGAATCGAACCTGCAACCCTGAAGTTGCTGGCACGGCCGCTCTACCAACCGAGCTAAAGATTTATTTTTGTGAATAAATGTTTACAATTCGGTTCATGAATCCAGATGGATCTCTATTACAATCCCCAAAGAGGGCACTTTAAGTTGATGATTACTTCTATGTGTAGAAATCTTTATTTATAATTGAATCACTTGTTTAATTTTCAACAAGTTTTTAGTTATTTTTATATCTTTTTTTCCAAATAGTTCAAGAAAGACAACATGAACACACACAAAAGTACAAAGAATTGGTACTGTTGAGTAGCGGTATCGAGTCCAGGGTCTTGGGAATTCACACCGTATAATTTCGAATGTGAAAGTGATCCATCCCTACCTAATAATGCTATATTCTATTCTTTTTCTATTCTATTGTTTCATCGAAAATGAACCATCAAAGTTCATTTGGCTGTCATCTGTTTTAATTATGAGACACAATTGTGTCAAAGTTGTGATTTTTTTTTCATGCTTGAAATAAGAAATGTTTACTTTAAAAAATTAGTTTTTTACTTGTGTTTGCAACACTTGATATTCTAGTTTCAAGCATGTTTTACTCAATATAGGTCATCAAATCTCAGCAACAAGCTGTAATATCTTACTGAGATGATTTGACAAGTTTGTCAAATTATCGGCCCTTTTCCAAATTACCTTTTGTGTCAAAGATTTTGAAGAAATGTGTTCTGGCACAACTGCAGCCTTTTTTAGATGAAAATAGCACTTTAGATCCATTTCAGTGTGGATACAAAGCTTTGCACAGTACTGAATCTGCACTTTTAAAGGTTTTTAATGACTTGCTTTTAATGTCTGATTCTGGCAGCTCTGCCATTTTAGTGCTTTTAGATCTTACAGCTGCCTTTGACACAGTCGACCACACAATTCTTTTAGACCGCCTGAGAGACTGTGTGGGTGTCAGGGTGGACTGCGTTAGCCTGGTTCAGATCTTACCTGTCTGAGAGGTCCTTCTCTGTCAGGCTGGGGGACGCCGCCTCCTCTTCTGCCCCGCTTTACTGTGGTGTCCCCCAGGGATCTATTTTAGGCCCCATCCTGTTCGCTCTTTATCTCCTCCCTCTTGGAGATATTTTTAAGAAACATGGAGTGTTTGATCACTTTTATGCAGATGACTGCCAAATTTATATGCCGATTTCAAAAAGCCACGGCCCCCCTGACACCCCTTCTTAACGACGTCAAGGCTTGGTTAGCCCAGAATTTTTTAATAATGAATGAGGGAAAAACGGAAATTTTAGTTTTTGGTCCGGCCCTCACTGACTTGGGACCATTGCAAAATGATCTGAGTCCCAAAGTCACCAGCCTTGGCGTCACTATAGACAGCCATTTTAAACCAGACAAACAAGTCAATGGCGTTTTAAAATCCTGTTTTTATCACCTTCGTCTTTTAGTAAAGGTTAAACCGTTTTTATCTTTTAACCTTTTTGAACAAGTGGTGCATGCTTTTATTTCAAGTGGCCTGGACTACTGCAATGCACTTTATGCTGGCATTAGCCAAAAAGCTCTCTCCCGGTTGCAGTTAGTCCAGAACGCGGCAGCACGACTTTTAACAGGGGCCAGGAAACGCCAGCATATAACCCCAATTCTTCAGAGTTTGCACTGGCTCCCTGTTCATTTTAGAATTGATTTTAAAACATTGTTGTTTGTTTTTAAATCTTTACATGGACTGGCACCTCAATATATCTCGGACCTCATCTAAATTTACATTCCTGCGCGCGCTCTGAGGTCCGAGAGCCAGCTCCAGCTCGTGGTGCCCAAGACCAGACTTAAGACCAGGGGAGACAGGGCCTTCTCTGTGGTCGGCCCTAAGCTCTGGAACACTCTGCCCCTCCATGTTCAAACTGCTTCCACAGTGGAGTGTTTTAAGTCTCGTCTTAAGACCCACTTTTATTCTTTGGCTTTTAACACTACGTGAGTTGTGTGGTCCTCTATTCTCTGTGTTTTTTATACACTTTGATTTCTATTTTACTGGTTTAATTGATTTCACCCTTTAAAATAGTTTTTAATCATATTTGTTTTTATATTGTTTGTATTGGTTTTATATTTATTTATTTTTTGTTTTTATTCAGTCATTGGTGGAGCATAATATATATATATATATATATATATATATATATATATATATATATATATGTCTTGATTGGATTATCCGGAGAATAGTGCTCGATACCGTGGTAGAGCGCAATATGTAGGTGTGGGAAAAAATCACAAGACTACTTCATCTCTACAGATCTGTTTCATGAGGGGTTCCCTCAATCATCAGGAGATGATTGAGGGAACCCCTCATGAAACAGATCTGTAGAGATGAAGTAGTCTTGTGATTTTTTCCCACACCTACATATATATATATATATATATATATATATATATACTTTTTTTATTTAATTTAATTAATTTATTTATTTTTTACAATTGTTTTTAACATGGCTGTGCAGCACTTTGGAAACGTTATTGTTGTTTAAATGTGCTATAAAAATAAAGTGGATTGGATTGGATTGGATTGGATCATTCAGGACCAAAACCCTTAAAACAAGTAAAACTCTCTAATATGAAATCTGCTTAGTGAGAAGAAAATAAGAAAATATCAGCTTTATTTGAGCTATATCATCTTCCTGAGATTTCAGTTTTTGCAGTGTACTCTCGGGGCAAATCATACACTGCAAAAACTGAAATCTAAGTAACATTAGATATCCCAAATAACGGTGATATTTGCTTATTTTCTGTCCAATTGTGTCAAAGTCGTGATTTTTTTTTTTCATGCTCGAAATAAGAAATGTTTACTTTGAAAAAGTAGTTTTATACTTGTGAGTGTTGATGACTGATCATGTTTTGTTTGGATATGTTCTGTTAGTTTTGGACTCCTTTAGTTCCTGTTTTGTGCACTTTGAGTGTTTGTTTTTGTTTCCATAGGTACTAATTGTTTTCACCTGCCTCTGATTAGTGCTGCCGTTGTGGACTAATCAGAGGGCTATTTAGTCACGTTGCTCGCCACAGTCGGTGTGGCTTCATTGTTAGCGATACGCAACTGTTACGTTCCCATGTTCCTGAGTCTTGCTCCTGTGCTAAGTTGTTGCCTTAGCTTCCCGTGCGATGGGCACGTTTTTCTTTTGTCTGTTCTGTCTTGTGGGTACGTTTATGATTTATGAGAACTAAATCATCTCCTACCTCACGTTGTCGTCCGGAGCCATCCCTTCAGCATTCCGGGAGAACAAACACCGACCCGACCTCGCCACACGTGACAATGACACAGCTTTGCAACAGCTGATATTGTAGTTCCAAGCATGTTTTACTCAATATAGGTCATCAAATCTCAGCAACAAGCTGTAATATCTTACTGAGATCATTTAGGACCGAAACCCTTAAAGGGGAACATTATCACAGTTTCAAACGGGTTAAAAACAATAAAAATCAGTTCCCAGTGGCTTGTTTTATTTTTCGAAGTTTTTTTAAAAATTTTACACCTCCCGGAATACCCCTAAAAAAAGCTTTAAAGTTCTTGATTTTCGCTATTTGCGATGCGACTCTCCATTTCCCTGTGACGTCATACAGGG
This sequence comes from Nerophis ophidion, assembly GCF_033978795.1. NCBI lineage: Eukaryota > Metazoa > Chordata > Actinopteri > Syngnathiformes > Syngnathidae > Nerophis > Nerophis ophidion. The sequence continues at coordinate 3,921,596 of NC_084627.1, forward strand.
CTGCCAAAACAAACAACATGGCGGTTACCACAGCAAGATATAGCGACATTAGCTCGGATTCAGACTCGGATTTCAGCGGCTTAAGCGATTCAACAGATTACGCATGTATTGAAACAGATGGTCGGAGTATGGAGGCAGATAGCGAAAACGAAATTGAAGAAGAAGAAACTGAAGCTATTGAGCGAATAGCTATTGACGCTATTCGGCCATAGCATGGGTGTACATAATGAAGTGGCCCATAGCATGGCTGCCTTATTAGCATCGCCGGTAAAATGTGCGGACCAAACGATGAGGACTTTCGCATCTTGTGACACTGGAGCAACTTAAATCCGTCGATTGGTAAGTGTTTGTTTCGCATTAAATGTGGGTATCTAGTTTCAAATGTACATACTACTAGCGTAAATAGCATGTTAGCATTGATTAGCGTAGCATGTTAGCATCAATTAGCTGGCAGTCATGCCGTGACCAAATATGTCTGATTAGCACATAAGTCAACAACACCAACAAAAGTCACCTTTGTGATTTAGTTGACTTAATCGTTGCAAATGCATCTGCAGGTTATCCATACATCTCTGTGCCATGTCTGTCTTAGCATCGCCGGTCAAATGTGAAGACACTCTGGCACATTCAATGGGGGTCTGGCGGCAGATTTCTTGCCAGTGGTGCAACTTGAATCCCTCCCTGTTAGTGTTGTTACACCCTCCGACAACACACCAACGAGCCATGATGTCTCCAAGGTTCCAAAAAATAGTCGAAAATAACAGAGCTGAGACCCGGTGTTTGTAATGTGTTGAAAATGAAAATGGCGGGTGTGTTACCTCGGTGACGTCACGTTCTGACGTCATCGCTTCAAGAGCGATAAACAGAAAGGCGTTTAATTCGCCAAAATTCACCCATTTAGAGTTCGGAAATCGGTTAAAAAAATACATGGTCTTTTTTCTGCAACATCAAGGTATATATTGACGCTTGCATAGGTTTGCTGATAATGTTCCCCTTTAAAACAAGTAAAACACTCGAACATAAAATCTGCTTAGTGGGAAGAATAATCTTATCAGACAAAAAATAAGTAAATATCACCGTTATTTGAGATATTTCATCTTACTTAGACTTCAGTTTGTGTAATGTGTGTGTTTTGCTTGTCAGGAAGAACAGTTCCAAGTGCCTGGTGCACTGCAAGATGGGCGTGAGCCGCTCCGCTTCCACTGTTATCGCCTACGCTATGAAGGAGTACGGTTGGCCCCTGGAGAAAGCGTACAACTTTGTCAAGCAGAAACGAGGCGTCGCTCAGCCCAACGCCGCCTTCATGAGGCAGCTGGCGGAATACGAGGGGATTTTGGACGCGAGGTAGGTTTTTGCTTCGGACTTCGTTACTGCAAAAACGCAGCCGCTGTCACTTGTTTGACTTCCCAGTAAGCAGCGGCACAACAAGCTATGGAGACCAGGGAGCGATGAGGACGGCTCGGACGAGCGTCCGTCTTCCAGCCAGTGTTCAGGCCAGGAGGGAGAGGACGAAGCCTGGGGGGGCTGCGGGGCGTCTCCCTGCAGAGGTCTGGAGATGGAACCCCTGGACTCCCTCAACTACAACTACTACTTCCGACGCCTGTCGGACTCGGCCTTGGACAGCGAGCCCTCCACCCCGGTGCGGGGCCCGCCGCTCCTCGGCATGGAGAGGGTCTTCATCGAGATCGAAGACGTGGAGCGAGACGCCCTCCTGGAGGACGAGGGCTTCCCCATGGCTCATTTAGCGTTGCCGGGCGAGGGCACGGCGGCGCAGACGTGCGGGCGCCTGGACCCCCTGGAGGACATGAGGCTGAGGCTGGAGTTCAGCACGCTGGAGGAGGAGGACGAAGAAGAGGCCAAGAAGGAGGAGGCGGAGATGGCCGCCCTCGCTCAAACCTCCGCTCATTCCGAGGGGAAGAGATCCGGGGAAGAAAGTCGGCTAGGCTTCGCCAACTTGAACACCAACAACAGCAACCGGCTCGCTGCCAAGCGCAGCTGCCCGGCTGCCTTTGACGTAAGTTCAAACTCCTTTACAATATTTCGATGTACATTTTCTGTTATCATGACAATGTACAGCAGTGGTTGCCTAACTGTGGCATGCAGGCTCTATCTATCAATCAATCAATCAATGTTTACTTATATAGCCCTAAATCACTAGTGTCTCAAAGGGCTGCACAAACCACTACGACATCCTCGGTAGGCCCACATAAGGGCAAGGAAAACTCACACCCAGTGGGACATCGGTGACAATAATGATTATGAGAACCTTGGAGAGGAGGAAAGCAATGGATGTCGAGCGGGTCTAACATGATACTGTGAAAGTTCGATCCATAATGGATCCAACACAGTCACGAGAGTCCAGTCCAAAGCGGATCCAACACAGCAGCGAGAGTCCCGTTCACAGCGGAGCCAGCAGGAAACCATCCCAAGCGGAGGCGGATCAGCGGCGCAGAGATGTCCCCAGCCGATACACAGGCGAGCAGTACATGGCCACCGGATCGGACCGGACCCCCTCCACAAGGGAGAGTGGGACATAGAAGAAAAAGAAAAGAAACGGCAGATCAACTGGTCTAAAAAGGGAGTCTATTTAAAGGCTAGAGTACACAAATGAGTTTTAAGGTGAGACTTAAATGCTTCTAGTGCAGGGGTCGGGAACCTTTTTGGCTGAGAGAGCCATGAAAGCCAAATATTTTTAAGTGTATTTCCGTGAGAGCCATATTATGTTTTTTTAACACTTAATACAACTAAATGCATGCATTTTTAAGTAAGACCAACATTTTTAGAGTACAATAAGTCTCTTATTATTTTTAAGAACATTTTTATTCTGAAGCTAACTAATAATAAATAAAATACCTCTTACCGAAAATGCGACTTCTTGAACAGGTGCGGTAGTAAAATGGATGGATGGATGGATTAAAATGCGTTATGTTTGACTAAAGGGGAGGTGACGGCAAACGAACACCAGGTGGCAGTATGTCGAAAGATTTATTATATATAGTAAATATATACATAAATCTGTAGTACTAATAATACTAATACTGCTAATGAATAAACCAAGGAAATGAATTCTGACCAAAACTCAAGTGTGTAAGGCTATGTGTGTAGATTAGCTGAAGGATGTCTTACCAAAAATGTTGACGAGAGTGAAGTAACGCGGAAGTCCGTGGGAAAACGTGTCCAAGCGGGAGGTCGAGAATCCAAAAGGCGAGGGGAACAACAGGGGATCCAGGAATAAACACGGGAAGAGCTGCGGGAAGACGACAAGAGCATCAGACAACAGAAACACGGAAGTCGCAGGGGAAGAGCGAGTACGGGGATGGAAGCCAGACACAGGATGCTTACTCAGGTACAGATGGCTATAATCCGGCGAGTGATGGCAGGTTGTCCAGGCCTATGAAGGCAGCTCCGTCATTACCATCAGGCGTGAAGTTTGCAGGTGACTGATTGCAGCTGGCGGCTGCTGCAGGGCGGGGACACGCGCGGCTCACAGATGGATGGACGAGGGGCGCTGGCAGGGGTCTGAACCGTAACAAAATGCATGTGAATGTTTTCCATTTTGAATGTTATTTTTAACACTGTGATTACCAGCAAAAGGATTCATTACTTATTGTGTTAAGCAATGTCAGCTAAGAATTATATGTGTCAGAGTTAGTTGGTGACGAACCCCAAGATGCAGAGATGGAAGTAGGCATGGAGTGAGAAAACATGATTTAATAAAGATACTAAAACAAGAATTAAACCAAAGGGGTACAACAAAAGGCGCGCACGAGGCGGATAACTAACTAAGAGAGCTACCATGGGAGCTAGAAAATAAAAGGAGCTTGGCATGGAAGCTAGAAAAAACAAAAAGGGGCCTTAGCGTGGAAGCTAACGGGTAGCGAGCAAGAAAACAGAAGTCGTTACTTGTAAAATTAAAACAAAACGGAAGCAGGGAACAAAAGACAGTAAGCTACAAACAGAAACCGAAATATAGCTTACCGCTACGCCGCAATGACAAGACACGACAGGAGCGACAATATTTTAGCACTGACTGGATGGGATGACAGGTGTAAATAAGAGCGGGCTGATTGACACCAGGTGTAGCCAGGTGCCAATCCGCCGCAGCTGAGGGGACACAGCACTCAGGGAGAAAGACAGAGCGCTGACAGGAACTTAAGACAAGAAATACTACACACACACAGGAAAAACTAAAACACAAACACACTGTCAGGGGCAAACCTGAAAATCTGAGAGCCAGATGCAGTCATCCAAAGAGCCACATTTGGCTCTAGAGCCATAGGTTCCCTACCCCTTGATCTAGTGGCACGCCAAATAATCACTTGATTAAATGTTTTAGTTTACTATATTCAAACACAGTGTTACTGTTCAAACTGTGGTCAAAAATAGTAAACATACCTGTTAAACGGTTTTAATGAATACTTTCGCCTACTGCGCTACTGTGTTTTAATGCTGGTCATTATGGTGGTACTTGGAGAGCCAAGTGTTTTCTGAGGTGGTGCTTGGTGAAAAAAGTTTGAGAACCACTCAGTGAATGGATTCACTCAAGTTTAATTAGAAATTTTCAGGAACTTTTTAAAGTGTTAAATTATGATAAAATATTATAAATATTTAAATAGCGTAAAAAACTTATTTTTTTTCTATTTAGTTTAAATATATTTGAGGTTAAATTCGATAAACTTAAAATTTCATGCGGTCAAATCCACAATATCACACATTTTACTTGAATTTAAAATTGAAAATTGTCCTTATATTTTTTTAGGAATTTTTCATATATTTAGTATACATTATTTACTGGTAAAGTTTTGTATTTTTTGTCAGATATTTTTTGAAATGTCCCTATCCATCCATCCATTTACTACCGCTTATTCCTTTTGGGGTCCCTAATGTATCAATATTTGTTCTTTATATTTAGTGTACATTATTGGTCAATTTAAGTATTTTTAGTCCCACATTTTGTAAAGATTTCCTTAAATCTTTGTACAAATATTGTTTACCTTCTATTTAGTATGTATTATTTATTGGTGATTTAGAATATTTTAAGTCTCAAGTGTGTGAATGTGAGTGTGAATATTGTGTGTCTATCTGTGTTGGCCCTGTGATGAGGTGGCGACTTGCCCGAATTCAGCTGAGATAGGCTCCAGCGAGTGGTAGAAAATGGATAGATGGATGGATTATGAAAATGTCACTACATTTTGTGTAAATATTTTTCTTGTATATTTATATTAAGTTTTTTCTGATGTGGTGCTTGATGAAAAATGTTTGAGAACCACTGATCTACATTGAATGGATTCACTCAAATCTAATTTATATTTTTCAAGAACTTTTTAAAGAGTGTTAAATTATTATAAAATATTATAAATATATAGCGTAAAAACCTTTTTTTTTTAAATATATTTTTTTCTATTTAGTTTGAATAAATTTGGGGTTAAATTCGATGAAGATTAAATTTAATGCGGTGAAATCCACAATATCACGCATAGCTCGGTTGGTAGAGTGGCCGTGCCAGCAACTTGAGGGTTGCAGGTTCGATTCCCGCTTGTGCCATCCTAGTCACTGCCGTTGTGTCCTTGGGCAAGACACTTTACCCACCTGCTCCCAGTGCCACCCACACTGGTTTAAATGTAACTTAGATATTGGGTGTCACTATGTAAAGCGCTTTGAGTCACTTGAGAAAAGCGCTATATAAATATAATTCACTTCACTTCACATTTTACTTGACTTATTTAAAATTAAAAATTGTCCTTAAATTTTTTTATGAATATTTTTTCTTAGATTTAGTATACATTATTTACTGGTAAATTTTTGTATTTTGTCATATATTTTTTAAAATGTCCCTAATGTACCAATATTTGTTCTTTATATTTAGTGTACATCCATCCATCATTCCATTTTCTACCGCTTATTCCCTTTTGGGGTCGCGGGGGGCGCTGGCGCCTATCTCAGCTACAATCGGGCGGAAGGCGGGGTACACCCTGGACAAGTCGCCACCTCATCGCAGATTTAGTGTACATTATTGGTCAATTTAAGTATTTTTAGTCACAATTTTTTTTTTTTTTTCCTTAAATCTTTGTATAAATATTTTTTACCTTCTATTTAGTATGTATTATTTATTGGTGACTTAGAATATTTTAAGTCTCACATTTTGAAAATATCATTCAATTTTGTGTAAATATTTTTTTTTATATTCATTATACAATATTCATTGGTCAAAGTAATTATTTTTAGTCACACATTTAAAAAAAAAAAATGTCCTTAAATGTAGTATTCAATATAAGATTCTTATATTTAGAATGCATAATTATCGGGTCATTTCAAGTATTTTTAGTCACACATTTTTAAATAATGTCTACTATATTTTGTGTGAATATTTTTTTGCACACATTATAAATTTTATATAAATATTTATCCTTATATTTAGTATACATTAATGGTCAATTTGAGTTTTTTTTTTTTCGGTCACGTTTTTCTTAAATTCAAGATGAAAACATTTTGTACAAATATTTTTCCCTTTATTTGGTATGCATTATTTATTGACCAAATAAAGTATTTGATCACACATTTTTACAAATATGCCTTTAAATTTCGTACAAATACTTTTGCATTTTATTTACTTTAGTTTAGTCTTTATTTGAAAGGACAGTGCACAGAAATATTAACCTCAAAGACAGATATGTTCTGTACCAGATTATAGCTAAATAGCTCATTTCCATCTGCAGTATTTACTTTACATTATTTGTTGGTCAATTTAAGTATTTTTAGTCACCCTTTAAAAAAAAATAAAAGTCCTTAAATTTTAGATAAATATTTGTTCCTTATATTTCGTATACATTAATGGTCAATTTAAGAATTTGTTCACGTTTTCCTTAAATTCAGGATTAAAACATGTATAAATATTTATTCCTTCTATTTGGTATGCATTATTTATTGGTCAATTCATCACACATTTTGAAAAATATCCCTTAAATTTTGTACACATACTTTATCATTATATTTACTTTACATTATTTGTTGGTCATTTTAAGTATTTTTAGTCACACATTTTGAAATAATGTCCGTTATATTTTGTGTAAATATTTTTTTTCTTATATTTCGTATACATAAATGGTCAATTTCAGTATTTTAGTCCATCCATCCTTCCATCTTCTTCCGCTTATCGGAGGTCGGGTCGCGGGGGCAGCAGCCTAAGCAGGGCAGCCCAGACTTCCCTCTCCCCAGCCATTTCGTCCAGCTCCTCCCGGGATCACATAAAAAAAATAAAAGTCCTTAAATTTGATATAAATATTTGTTCCTTATATTTAGTATACATTAATGGTCAATCTAAGTATTTTTAGTCTTACATTAAAAAAAATTAAAAGTCCTTAAATTTAATATAAATATTTGTTCCTTATGTTTAGTATACATTAATGGTCAATTTAAGTATTTTTAGTCCATCCATCCTCCCATCTTCTTCCGCTTATCCGAGGTCGGGTCGCGGGGGCAGCAGCCTAAGCAGGGCAGCCCAGACTTCCCTCTCCCCAGCCATTTTGTCCAGCTTCTTCCTGGATCATATATAAAAAAAAAAAAGTCCTTAAATTTAATATAAATATTTTTTCCTTATATTAGTATGCATTAATGGTCAATTTAAGTATTTTTACTCCAACATTAAAAATCAAAGTCCTTAAATCGAATAGAAATATTTGTTCCTTATATTTAGTATACATTACTGGTCAATCTAAGTATTTTTAGTCCCACATTAAAAAAATAAAAGTCCGTAAATGTAATCTAAATATTTGTTCCTTATATTTGGGATACATTAATGGTGAATTTGAGTATTTTTTGTCACATCTTTTCCTTAAATTCAAGCTGAAAAAATGTATATTATTATAATTATAATATTTTTTCCCTTGTATACATTATTTATTGGTCAATGTAAGCATTTTTAGTCACACATTTAAAATATAATCCTTAAATTTTGTATAAATATATTGTTCGTATATAAATAAATAAATAAATGGGTTGTACTTGTATAGCGCTTTTCTACCTTCAAGGTACTCAAAGCGCTTTGACACTACTTCCCATTCACACACACATTCACACACTGATGGAGGGAGCTGCCATGCAAGGCGCCAACCAGCACCCATCAGGAGCAAGGGTGAAGTGTCTTGCTCAGGACACAACGGACGTGACGAGGTTGGTGCTAGGTGGGATTTGAACCAGGGACGCTCGGGTTGCGCTCGGCCACTCTACCCACTGCGCCATGCCGTATATGTAGTATAGATAATTTATTGGTCATTTATTGGTTATTAGTCATAAAAAATGGTCCTTAATTTTTTTAGGAATATTTATTTCCTTATATTTTGTCTAAATGATTTATTCACGTAGTTTTGTCAGACAAAGTTTACATGAAATATGTTCTTAAATTCAGGGTATATGTATTGTTTTTTAATTAAATTTTTTGTCTATATTTTTCTTATAAAATGTTCTAAAAAAAATTGTTTTTTTCTCAGTTTGTCTAAATGTAATTTTGCTGTGATTTAGTACAAGAATGTTACATTTTCCACATTTGTCTTCAAAAAGGAAAAGAAATATTGAAAGTTTTTCAGGCATAAATGATGATAATGATTTATATTCCATGTCCTTGACTGCCGTTGTGTTTTTCATCCCTTCAGGACAGCGCGAGCACAGGCAACCCTTTAAAAGTCAAACCCTCCTACCAGTCCTGTAAAGACTGCCTTCGTCTACCGCAAGGCCGGCGCTGCGAGCGTCCGGCGGGGGGGCGATCGCACCGCCTCAACCCGTCTCGCCACTGCACCCTCCCCACCATCTGCATAGACCCGCCTGGAACCATTTTCACTTCCAGTCCTCTTGTGTCCAGCAGCCACTTTTACCGCTGTTCCCCCACCACCACCGTCCCGCTGGACAACCGTCAAAAAGTGGTCTCGCCCATGAGCTGCCAAGACCCAACGCACGTGTCCCACGCAGTAGAGACTATGGATGACGCTGAGGTGGAGGGACGTACAGGAAATCCAGCAGAAATCCATTGAGGCGACCAAATATCGCATGGAACTGGAGAATCTGCCAAATTGGACGCGAAGGGATCGGCTGCAGCCTCGACTGAGTAGCCTGAGCATGGGCCACAGAGCGGACTGTCCTGGCTTTCAAGCTGCAGGAGCTCTTTAAGGAGAACCCAGTCAGACTAGGACCAAAAGTCCTTCTGGAAACTGAGGATCCTGAGGATTATTACAAACAAGATGGATGCTGGGATCCCAGGTTTGTGCAATGCAACGTAAAATACCTAAAATCAGTGTTCCTTGCTGTATATTCCACAATTCAGCTCACTCACAGAAGAAACTGGATGGTTGGTTCGCCAAGACAAGAGTATTTCACATTAAAAGCATTGCATCGTGCACAGGATTTGAGACTGTGAGCGCACTTGTAGTAAGGACGGATACTTCTGTACACTGCAAAAACTGAAAGTCTAACCAAGATTGAAGCTAGAAATTTTTGTATTTATTTTGACCAGGTGCTTATCAGTAATAGTGGTGAGGACCAAACTGCTCTTTCAGCATTAACCAGACCTTTTGCCAAATCTAACAAATCCCCGCAATGCAGTATAAAAATAATATATTATAGCATCTGGGTAATGTAGTATATAAACATTTACTTCCTAGTTTAGAATAGAATAGAATAGACTTTGTTGTCATTATATCTGCATAAAACGAGATTAAGGACTCCAATTTAAGGTGCGGTTGTGGGAACAAATATGGGATAAAAAATAAATTGCACAATAGGTACTGTATTTTTCGGACTATAAGTCGCAGTTTTTTTCATAGTTTGGCCGGGGGTGCGACTTATACTCCGGAGCGACTTATGTGTGAAATTATTAACACATTACCGTAAAATATCAAATAAAATTATTTATCTCATTCGCGGAAAAGACGAAGAAAATGTCAGCAATCGTCACACACACGTCAACCAATAAGAGTTCAGCGGGGTAGAGTTATGGCAGAAGTGTGAAATATGAATACTGGGAAATATGAATGCGAAGGGTTAAAAAAAACCCCACCTACAATCTGATACGTCACAAAGCTTAAAGGGGAACATTATCACAATTTCAAAAGGGTTAAAAACAATAAAAATCAGTTCCCAGTGGCTGGTTTTATTTTTCGAAGGTTTTTTCAAAATTTTACACCTCTCGGAATATCCCCAAAAAAAGCTTTAAAGTGCTTGATTTTCGCTATTTGCGGTGCGACTGTCCATTTCCCTGTGGCGTCATACAGGGCTGCCGATACAAACAACATGGCGGTTACCACAGCAAGATATAGCGACATTAGCTCGGATTCATACTCGGATTTCAGCGGTTTAAGCGACTCAACAGATTACGCATGTATTGAAACAGATGGATGCAGATAGCGAAAACGAAATTGAAGCTATTGAGCAAATAGCTATTGACGCTATTCGGCCATAACATGGGTGTACCTAATGAAGTGGCCCATAGCATGGCTGCCTTATTAGCATCGCCGGAAAAATGTGCGGACCAAACGATCAGGACTTTCGCATCTTGTGACACTGGAGCAACTTAAATCCGTCGATTGGTAAGTGTTTGTTTCGCATTAAATGTGGGTATCTAGTTTCAAATGTACATACAGGGAGCGTAAATAGCATGTTAGCATCAATTAGCGTAGCATGTTAGCATCAATTAGCTGGCAGTCATGCTATGACCAAATATGTCTGATTAGCACATAAGTCAACAACACCAACAAAACTCCCCTTTGTGATTTCGTTGACTTAATCGTTGCAAATGCATCTGCAGGTTATCCATACATCTCTGTGCCATGTCTGTCTTAGCATCGCCGGTCAAATGTGAAGACACTCTGGTACATTCAATGGGGGTCTGGCGGCAGATTTCTTGCCAGGGGTGCAACTTGAATCCCTCCCTGTTAGTGTTGTTACACCCTCCGACAACACACCGACGAGGCATGATGTCTCCAAGGTTCCAAAAAATAGTCGAAAAAACGGAAAATAACAGAGCTGACACCCGGTGTTTGTAATGTGAAAATGAAAATGGCCGGTGTGTTACCTCGGTGACGTCACGTTCTGACGTCATCGCTAAAAGACCGATAAACAGAAAGGCGTTTAATTTGCCAAAATTCACCCATTTAGAGTTCGGAAATCGGTTAAAAAAATACACGGTCTTTTTTTCTGCACCATCAAGGTATATATTGACGCTTGCATAGGTTTGGTGATAATGTTCCCCTTTAAGAACTTTGTAGTAAAAATCTCCTTCCGTGTCTGTCCCTGACACCCGCATTTCAGGCTGACACTGTGGAAACGCTGCCCACCCACACTGCTTGGTGCCTCGTCTGAGCTGCGATGACTTAGATTACCATAGTAACTAATTAGATTACCATAGTAACTAATTAGATGACCATAGTAACTAGTATATCATGCAAAAGCGCTAAATCCAACTATTGAAATACTTTGTATAGTTCAAGACTTCCGGTCATCTTAAAACATCACCGCACATCATAATGGCAGCTACACTTCTCATCTTAAAGATCTCCATCCGTCCATTTTTCTACCGCTTGTCCCTTTTGGGGTTGCGGGGAGCGCTGGAGCCTATCTCAGCTGCATTCGGGCGAAAGGCGGGATGTTAATTTCATCGGTGACATCTATTAAACAAGACAAGAAGCAAGGAAATAAACAGAGACATAATTTATGGACTTGTGTTTTTGCAGTGTACATGGTGTGTTTGATCCTCTTTCTGACATTTTTATCCCAAAAAAAAAGGTGACAATGGAAAGCATCAGTTGTCGTGCTTTCTGCAGTCGATGTGTCGTTACGGACTTTTGCTCCGATGCATGGCTTCGCAGTATTTATGACCTTATCTGCCGGCTATTTTACTACTCTCACTCTCGTGCCACGCCACTCTTTTACATTACGAACGCTCTTTTTTTATATTTATATAATGTGTATCGTTTGTGCCACCTATCCAAAGATGCCACGCACAGGTTGGGTTTTGGCACGCTGGGTGTGCCGGAAACCTTCACGGGGCATGTCGGAGAAGACCGGGAGGATACTCTAGATGTGTTGCTTTAATTAGATCAGCATCAGGACAATACTTCCTCTTTTTCCCCGTCCTAACTGGATCCCTGCTGGGAGCTGCCGGTTTGCTCCACGAGTTAGATTTGAACAGCTATTTGGGGTTTTTTCTTTGCCTTTTCCCCTCTTTTTAACCCTTTCATTAATACCTTGGCAGTGAATGACACAGGTATAAAAGCCAAAGCCAGTGAAGTTGGCACATTGTTTAATTAATAAATGAAAACAGAATACAATGATTTGCAAATCATTTTCAACTTATATTCAATTAAATAGACTGCAAATACAATATATTTAAGCTGTTTGTTTACATTATTTTTTTTATTCATCTTTACTATTTGGGCTTACTTGACCTTAATTAGAATAAAAACTAAAAATCAAAAACTTAGTCCATAAGTACACAAATGTGTACTTCATGTTTAGTGACATGCTAATTCTCATTTTTACACTTTTTTCCACCCAAATTCCATTGTGCGTTATACTCTTCTGACACCACCAGATGGCAGTTTAAGTGTCCACATAAGTGGCCATAAGACCCCAATTCAGTAGTGAACACAATTTTGGAAATAAGAGCTAAAAGGTGCTGTCCACGCTTGTGGCCACTAAGGCCTTTTATTGTTTGAATTGAGAAACAAACATTATTTTTTTTGCAAATAATTATTAACTTAGAATTTAATGGCAGCAACACATTGGAAAAAAGTTGTCACAGGGGCATTTTTACCACCGTGTTACATGGCCTTTCCTTTTAACAACACTCAGTAAACGTTTGGGAACTGGTGAATGAAAGATGAATGATGGGAGGTGGTCGGAAGCGGGAACTGGCAGCCCCATTCCATCAGTCTACCCCAGGGCAGCTGTGGCTGCAAATGTAGCTTACCACCAACAGGTGTGAATGAATGATGGGTTCTCACATCCCTGTGAAGCGCTTTGAGTGTCTAGAAAAGCGCTATATAAATCTAATCCGTTATTATTAATTTAGGACACCAATTTTTTAAGCTTTTCAAGTGTAATTCTTTCCCATTCTTGCCGGCGGCGTTTCTGGGTGTTGTTGATAAATGGCTGTGGATTTTCATAGTAGAGTTTTAACTTGCACTTACAAATGGGACGGCGTGGCGCAGTGGGGGAGTGGCCGTGCGCAACCCGAGCGTCCCTGGTTCAATTCCCACTTAGTACCAACCTCGTCACGTCCGTTGTGTCCTGAGCAAGACACTTCACCCTTGCTCCTGATGGGTGCTGGTTGGCGCCTTGCATGGCAGCTCCCTCCATTAGTGTGTGAATGTGTGTGTGAATGGGTAAATGTGGAAGTAGTGTCAAAGCGCTTTGAGTACCTTGAAGGTAGAAAAGCGCTATACAAGTCCAACCCATTTATCATTTATCATTTATGTGGCAACCAACTGTAGCTACTGACAGTGGTTTTCTGACGTGTTCCTGAGCCCATGGGGTGATATCCTTTACATACTGATGGGGCTTTTTGATGCAGTACCACCTGAAGGATCGAATATCATCGCTTACATGCAGTGATTTCTCCAGTTTCTATGAACTTTTCGATGATGGGGAAATACCTAAATTTCTTGAAATAGCTCATTGAAAAATGTTGTTTTTAAATGGTTTCTAAATTGTTGGACAATTTTCGCACATATTTGTTCACAAAAGTGGTGACCCTTGCCCCATCCTTGTTTGTAAATAACTGAGCATTTCATGGAAGCCAATCATGGCACCCACATGTTCCCAATTACCCTCTTCACCTATGGGATGTTCCAAATAAGTGTTTGATGAGCATTCCTCAACTTTCTCAGTCTTTTTTGCCACTCGTGCCAGCTTTTTTTTATACATGTTGCAGGCATCAAATTCCAAATGAGCTAATATTTGCAAAAAAAAATAACGTTTTGCAGTTTGAATGTTAAAAATCTTGTGTTTGCAGTCTATTTAATTTATTATAAGTTCAAAAGGATTTGCAAATTATTGTATTCTGTTTTTATTTACCATTTACACAACGTTCCAACTTCACTGGTTTTGGGTTTTGTAAAGTTCCGAGCCTGTGTACAATGAGAAGGCACTTGGACAATTTGAAAAGATGTAAACAAACGGTAATGTGAGATTAATAATGTTACCCACATGTGTTAAACATACATAGCCAGATTCTGGTTTGAAACTGTGGTGCCCCCTATGGGTAGGGGTGAAAAGTTTTACAATCTATAAAGCAAGGGGTGCCTACACCTTTTCTGCAGGCGAGCTACTTTACAATTGACCAAGTGGAAGGGATCTACCTCATTCATATATATCATTTTTATTGATTTATTTATGAAAGAGAGTTTTTTAGTTAACAAGTTAAAAGTGTTTAATGATAATACAAGCATGTTTAACACACATGGATTCCTCTCTTTCACGAAGACAAGAATATAAGTTGGTGTATTACCTGATTCTGATGACTTGCATTGATTGGAATCAGACAGTAGTGATGATAACTGTCAGGTTCAAACACTGATGACATCTATTAAACAAGACAAGAAGCAAGGAATCAAACAGAGACAGAATTCAATTTGGCTCAGTGAGGACAAACGTGTACATCTGTACCCTTGTACAGTGTCGTTACGCTCTGCCGAAAGATTGTACGCCGCCTCTTTTATTTGGACTTTCCCTGATTACATGGCAACAGCTGTTTCTAAAGGGACGGGGGTCGTAAAAAAAAACATCGCCTTGGATTACAAAACAGTTCAAAAGAAAAGGTCGGTTCAAAGAAACGGTCGTGAAAGAGTTCAAAGAAAAGGTGCTGGGAACTTGGGCTGATCCTGCTTTCTCTCCGCTTTGTAGTTCTCGGGTCAAAACAAAATATGTTAATTACAATACATAAAAGGAACAGAACACCTTCGTGTTGATTCCCATCCTACACAGTGGAGTTTTACAAGCCTTCTTCTTGGTAGGATCAAAGACAGCTTTTGTCTTCTCGCCGGGAACTCACGGCAACACAAAGTTTTGTGATTACTTAGACACAATTATTTTGACGATAACATCCACTTTTTCAAATGGAGGAGAAAAAAAGTATACCACATGAAAGTGGTTGGTTTTTGCCATCTTACTCGTCCAGCTTCCATACTCATTTTTATACACTTTCCAAAAAATACTTTGGCGGCAAACTCCGTAGCTTGCTCGCTTGTGCGCGCCAGCTATCTGAGACTCTTATTTTGTTAGCGCAGGCAGGATGAAGCAGGGCTTTTATTGTGACGACAGGAACTGTGCGGTTGGTCTTCAGAGTTTTGACAGCAGGTACGGCGCAAGAGTCTGTTGAAATAAAAAGTGTTTTTCTCCGTCCTGTCAGTCATTTTTTTCTTAATAATAAGTTTACAGGACCCTCGGGTGCCGTGAATGTCAATCAAGTGACGTCTTGGGGAAGACTGACGATCGCTGATTTCGGTGTGGCGCCTTCCGGTTTGGTGGCTGCAGGATTAGGTCTCTGCGTTTTGCAGATGATGTGGTCCTGACGGCTTTATTTGGCCAGGATCTTCAGCTTTCACTGGATCGGTTCGCAGCCGAGTGTGAAGCTGCTGGGATGGGAATCAGCACCTCCAGGTCCGAGTCCATGGTTCTCACTCGGAAAAGGGTGGAGTGCCATCTCCGGGTTGGGGAGGAGACCCTTCCCCAAGTGGAGGAGTCCAAGTGCCTCGTAGTCTTGTTCACGAGTGAGGGAAGAGTGGATGGTGAGATCGACAGGCGGATCGGTGCGGCGTCTTCAGTAATGCGGACGCTGTATCGATCCGTTGTGGTGAAGAAGGAGCCGAACCGGAAGGCAAAGCTCTCAATTTACCGGTCGATCTACGTTCCCATCCTCACCTATGGTCATGAGCTTTGGGTCATGACCGAAAGGACCAAGATTACGGGTACAAGCGGCCAAAATGAGTTTCCTCTGCAGGGTGGCCGGTCTCTCCTTTAGGGTGAGAAGCTCTGCCATCCGGGAGGAGCTCAAAGTAAAGTCGCTGCTCCTCCACATCGAGAGGAGCCAGATAAGGTGGTTCGGGCATCTGGTCAGGATGCCAACCGAACGCCTCCCTAGAGAGGTGTTTAGGAAAACGCAGGACACGTTGGGAAGACTATGTCTCCCGGCTGGCCTGGGAACGCCTCGGGATCCCCTGGGAAGAGCTGGACGAGGTGGCTGGGGAGAGGGAAGTCTGGGTGAGGTAGGGTGAGAAGCTCTGTCATCCGGGAGGAGCTCAGAGTAAAGCCGATGCTCCTCCACATGTAGAGGAGCCAGATGAGGTGGTTCAGGCATCTGGTCAGGATGCCACCGGAACACCACGGGGAAGAAACAGGACAAGTTGGGAAGACAACTACTCCCGGGTGGCCTGGAAACGCCTCGGGATCCCCCGGGAAGAGCTAGACGAGGTGGCTGGGGAGAGGGAAGTCTGGGTGAGGTAGGGTGAGAAGCTCTGTCATCCGGGAGGAACTCAGAGTAAAACCGATGCTCCTCCACATGTAGAGGAGCCAGATGAGGTGGTTCAGGCATCTGGTCAGGATGCCACCGGAACACCACGGGGAAGAACCAGGACACGTTGGGAAGACAACTTCTCCCGGCTGGCCTGGAAACGCCTCGGGATCCCCCGGGAAGAGCTGGACAAAGTGGCTGGGGAGAGGGAAGTCTGGGTGAGATATAGGGTGAGAAGCTCTGTCATCCAGGTGGAGCTCAGAGTAAAGCCGATGCTCCTCCACACGGAGAGGAGCCAGATGATGTGGTTTAGGCATCTGGTCAGGATCCACCCAAACACCACGGGGAAGAACCAGGACACGTTGGGAAGACAACTTCTCCCGGCTGACCTTGGTATGCCTCGGGATCCCCTGGGAAGAGCTAGACGAGGTGGCTGGGGAGAGGGAAGTCTGGGTGAGGTAGGGTGAGAAGCTCTGTCATCCGGGAGGAGCTCAGAGTAAAGCCGATGCTCCTCCACATGTAGAGGAGCCAGATGAGGCGGTTCAGACATCTGGTCAGGATGCCACCGGAAAACCACGGGGAAGAACCAGGACACGTTGGGAAGACAACTTCTCCCGGCTGGCCTGGAAACGCCTCGGGATCCCCCGGGAAGAGCTGGGCAAAGTGGCTGGGGAGAGGGAAGTCTGGGTGAGATATAGGGTGAGAAGCTCTGTCATCCAGGAGGAGCTCAGAGTAAAGCCGATGCTCCTCCACATGTAGAGGAGCCAGATGAGGTGGTTCAGGCATCTGGTCAGGATCCACCCAAACACCACGGGGAAGAACCAGGACACGTTGGGAAGACAACTTCTCCCGGCTGACCTTGGTACGCCTCGGGATCCCCTGGGAAGAGCTGGACGAGGTGGCTGGGGAGAGGGAAGTCTGGGTGAGGTAGGGTGAGAAGCTCTGTCATCCGGGAGGAGCTCAGAGTAAAGCCGATGCTCCTCCACATGTAGAGGAGCCAGATGAGGTGGTTCTGGCATCTGGTCAGGATGCCACCCGAACACCACGGGGAAGAACCAGGACACGTTGGGAAGACAACTTCTCCCGGGAAGAGCTGGACAAAGTGGCTGGGGAGAGGAAAGTCTGGGTGAGATAGGGTGAGAAGCTCGGTCATCCAGGATGAGCTCAGAGTAATGCCGATGCTCCTCCACATGGAGAGGAGCCAGATGAGGTGGTTCTGGCATCTGGTCAGGATGCCACCCGAACACGGGGAAGACCCAGGACACGTTGGGAAGACTATGTCTCCCGGCTGGCCTGGGAACGCCTCGGGATCCCCCGGGAAGAGCTGGACAAAGTGGCTGGGGAGAGGGACGTCCGGGCTTCCGCCTATCCAACCCGACCTCGGATAAGCTGGAGAAGATGGATGGATGGATAATTTTTAGCTCAATTTTTTCAATGGACTGACACACCCTCCGGTAGCTGGGGCTAAGGGGCACCCCTGATTTAGACAAATGCTTGAACAGTTTCAATCGTGTTCAGATTTCACACACTTGTCTGTCCCCGGAAGGTCTGTACCATGCATCTTGGTGGTTTGGCTAAACACCTGTGGGTGTTTATTTGTCTGGCGCAACTGAGCTGTGAGAGAAATTTCAAGTCAATTTCGCTTATGAGGACGGAGACACCATGTGGCGTTTGTCTAGCAGAGGCAACACTGTAACTTTAAAGTAGCAATGATTGTCACACACACACCAGGTGTGGCGAAATGATCTCCTGCATTTGACCCATCACCCTTGATCACCCCCTGGGAGGTGTGGGGAGCAGTGAGCAGCAGCGGTGGCCGCGCCCGGGTTATCATTTTTGGGTGATTTAACCCCCAATTCCAAACCTTGATGCTGAGTGCCGAGCAGGGAGGTAATGGGTCCCATTTTTATAGTCTTTGGTGTAACTTGGCCTGGGTTTTGAACTCACAGCCTACCCGATCTCAGGGGGATGTTTGGAGGCTTTTTACCCGGTTGTGTTCCAGGTCACTCCACCCAGTTGGTGAATTTCTGAAAAGTAGGGCCCATATTTGTTTGAATTATTTTTTTAATAGATATTTCATACACTTAAAGTCTATATAAGCCCTCCATGCAGTTTTCTACGGATGTGAATCTGATAATTCACGATTCGGTTCAGCATTGATTCTCGATTCAACCACAATTTTGGATTCAAACCATTTCTCGCTGTATATTATTTTATGTAAAAATGGTAATGAAGCCTTTTCCGAAATGATTACTGGCTGCAAAATTGTGGGTTAAATCACCAAAATGATTCCCGAGCGCCGCCACTGCTGCTGCTCACTGCTCCCCTCACCTCCCAGTGGGTGGAACAAGGCGATGGGTCAAATGCGGAGGGTAATTTCACCACACCTAGAGTGTGTGTGACTACCAGTGGTACTTAAACTTCAACTAAAAACTCTAGGTTGCTGACGTACTACATATGGCCTAAAATAAAGTGCCCCTCCCCCAACCCCCACCTGCGGCCCCACAAGGGACAAGCGGTAGGAAATTGATGGATGGATGCATTCTTAAAAAAATATTAATAGGTTTTTTTTTCAACAAATTGTGTTTTTTTTTACCACATTTTTTTAAAATGAATTAATTTTTAAAAAATCGTAATTTGAATGTGTGTCCAATTTTTTTTCAGCACCCCTCCAGCGTCGCCGCTAACTTATAAACCGCAGGTGTCAAACTTAGAAAATGGATGGATGGATGGATGGATTCTTAAAAAGAAAAAAATATATATTTTTTTTCAACCAATTGTTATTTTTTAACATTTTTTTAAAATTGTGAATTAATGTAAAAAATCGTCATTCGAATGTGTGTCGATTTTTTTTCAGCACCCCTCTAGCTTCGCCGCTAACTTATAAACCCAAGGTCTCAAACTTAGAAAATGGAAGGATGGATGGATTCTTAAAAGAAAAACATTTTCTTACGTTTTTTCAACCAATTGTTATTTTTTTAACACATTTTTCTAAAGCTCTGAATTAATTTTATAAAATCGTAATTCGAATGTGTGTCGAATTTTTTTTCAGCACCCCTCCAGCTTTGCCGCTACCTTATAAACCACAGGTGTCAAACTTAGAAAATGGATGGATGGATGGACGGATGGATTCTTAAAAAGAAAAAAATACGTTTTTTCAACCAACTGTTATTTTTTAACACTTTTTTTAAAATTATGAATTAATGTAAAAAAAATCGTCATTCGAATGTGTGTCGATTTTTTGTCAGCACCCCTCTAGCTTCGCCGCTAACTTATAAACCCCAGGTCTCAAACTTAAAAAATGGAAGGATGGATGGATTCTTAAAAAGAAAAACTTTTTTTTACGTTTTTTTCAACCAATTGTTAGTTTTTTTAACACATTTTTCTAAAATGATGAATTAATTTTAAAAAATCGTAATTCGAATGTGTGTCGATTTTTTTTTCAGCACCCCTCCAGCTTCGCTGCTAATTTATAAACCCCGGGTGTCAAACTTGGAAAATGGATGGATGGATGAATTCTTAAAAAGTAAAAAATGTTTACGTTTTTTTCAACCAATTGTTATTTTTTAACTCTTCTTTTTTAAATGATGTATTAATTAAAAAAATCGTCATACGAATGTGTGTCGATTTTTTTTCAGCACCCCTCCAGCTTCGCCGCTAACTTATAAACCGCAGGTGTCAAACTTAGAAAATTGATGGATGAATTCTTAAAAAGAAAAAAAAAATTATGTTTTTTCAACCAATTGTTATTTTTAACACATTTTTTTTTAAATGATGAATGAATTTAAAAAATCGTCATTCGAATGTGTGTCGATTTTTATTCAGTACCCCTCCAGCTTTGCCGCTAACTTATAAACCCCAGGTGTCAAACTTGGAAAATGGATGGATGGATGAATTCTTAAAAAGAAAAAAATGTTTACGTTTTTTTCAACCAATTTTTATTTTTTAACTCTTCTTTTTTAAATGATGAATTAATTTTAAAAATCGTCATTCGAATGTGTGTCGATTTTTTTTCAGTACCCCTCCAGCTTTGCCGCTAATTTATAAACCCCAGGTGTCAAACTTGGAAAATGAATGGATGGATGAATTCTTAAAAAGAAAAAAAATGTTTACGTTTTTTTCAACCAATTATTTTTTAACTCATTTTTTTTAAATGATGAATTAATTTTAAAAAATCGTCATTCGATTGTGTGTCGATTTTTTTTCAGCACCCCTCCAGCTTCGCCACTAACTTATAAACCACAGGTGTCAAACTTAGAAAATGGATGGAGGGATGAATTCTTAAAAAGAAAAAAAATGTTTACGTTTTTTTCAACTAATTGTTATTTTTTAACGCATTTTTTTTAAATGCTGAATTAATTTTAAAAATCGTCATTTGAATGTGTGTCGATTTTTTTTCAGTACCCCTCCAGCTTTGCCGCTAACTTATAAACCACAGGTGTCAAACTTAGAAAATAGATGGATGGATGGATTCTTAAAAAGAAAAAAATATATATGTTTTTTCAACCAATTGTTATTTTTTTTAACACATTTTTCTAAAGTGCTGAATTAATTTTAAAAAATCGTAATTCGAATGTGTGTCGATTTTTTTTCAGCACCCCTCTAGCTTCGCCGCTAACTTATAAACCCCAGGTCTCAAACTTAGAAAATGGAAGGATGGATGGATTCTTAAAAAGAAAAACATTTTTTTACGTTTTTTCAACCAATTGTTAGTTTTTTTAACACATTTTTCTAAAGTGCTGAATTAATTTTAAAAAATCGTAATTCGAATGTGTGTCGATTTTTTGTCAGCACCCCTCTAGCTTCGCCGCTAACTTATAAACCCCAGGTCTCAAACTTAGAAAATGGAAGGATGGATGGATTCTTAAAAAGAAAAACATTTTTTTACGTTTTTTTCAACCAATTGTTAGTTTTTTTAACACATTTTTCTAAAATGATGAATTAATTTTAAAAAATCGTAATTCGAATGTGTGTCGATTTTTTTTTCAGCACCCCTCCAGCTTCGCTGCTAACTTATAAACCCCAGGTGTCAAACTTGGAAAATGGATGGATGGATGAATTCTTAAAAAGTAAAAAATGTTTACGTTTTTTTCAACCAATTGTTATTTTTTAACTCTTCTTTTTTAAATGATGAATGAATTTAAAAAATCGTCATTCGAATGTGTGGCGATTTTTTTTCAGCACCCCTCCAGCTTCGCCGCTAACTTATAAACCGCAGGTGTCAAACTTAGAAAATTGATGGATGAATTCTTAAAAAGAAAAAAAAAATTATGTTTTTTCAACCAATTGTTATTTTTAACACATTTTTTTTAAATGATGAATTAATTTTAAAAATCGTCATTTGAATGTGTGTCGATTTTTTTTCAGTACCCCTCCAGCTTTGCCGCTAACTTATAAACCCCAGGTGTCAAACTTGGAAAATGGATGGATGGATGAATTCTTAAAAAGAAAAAAATGTTTACGTTTTTTTCAACCAATTGTTATTTTTTAACTCTTCTTTTTTAAATGATGAATTAATTTAAAAAATCGTCATTGGAATGTGTGTCGATTTTTTTTCAGCACCCCTCCAGCTTAGCCGCTAACTTATAAACCCCAGGTGTCAAACTTAGAAAATTGATAGATGGAAGGATTCTTAAAAAGAAAAAAAAGTTACGTTTTTTTCAACCAATTGTTATTTTTTAACACATTTTTTTTAAATGAAGAATTTAAAAAAATCGTCATTCGAATGTGTGTCTAATTTTTTTTCAGCACCCCTCCAGCTTCGCCGCTAACTTACAAACCGCAGGTGTCAAACTTAGAAAATTGATGGATGAATTCTTAAAAAGAAAAAAAAAGTTATGTTTTTTCAACCAATTGTTATTTTTAACACATTTTTTTTAAATGATGAATTAATTTTAAAAATCGTCATTTGAATGTGTGTCGATTTTTTTTCAGCACCCCTCCAGCTTCGCCGCTAACTTATAAACCGCAGGTGTCAAACTTGGAAAATGGATGGATGGATGAATTCTTAAAAAGAAAAAAAATGTTTACGTTTTTTTCAACCAATTATTTTTTAACTCATTTTTTTAAAATGATGAATTAATTTTAAAAAATCGTCATTCGTATGTGTGTCGATTTTTTTTCAGCACCCCTCCAGCTTTGCCGCTAACTTATAAACCCCAGGTGTCAAACTTAGAAAATTGATGGATGGATGGATTCTTAAAAAGAAAAAAAAGTTACGTTTTTTTCAACCAATTGTTAATTTTTAACACATTTTTTTTAAATGATGAATTCATTTAAAAAAATCGTAATTCAAATGTGTGTCGATTTTTTTAAAGCAGTTCCCCACTAACTTGTAAACCCCAAGTGTCAAACTCAAGGCCCGGGGGCCAGATCTGGTCCGCCACATCGTTGTACGTGGCCCATGAAATCCTGGGAAAAGTGTGTGTTCATAAAATAATTATTACCTCCCTGCTTGGCACTCAGCATCAAGGGTTGGAATTGGGGGTTAAATCACCAAAAATTATTCCCGAGCGCGCCCACTGCTCTCCTCACCCCCCCAGGGGGTGATCAAGGGTCAAATGCAGAGAATAAATTCGCCACAACTAGTGTCAATCATTGGTACTTTAACTTTATGTTAGCTTATTTTATCAAATAAAGTCTATAAAACCGGGAAGCGTGATAACTCTCATAGTCCAAACTACAAAAGTTAACACATGTACATCGATAAATGTGACACTTGAGCAGAATGAACAATCCCACCTTGGCAAGCTAACATGCTACGCTAACTATAGCTTCTTTTTTTCTTTTTAAATGAATATTATCACAATTCCAAGATAACTTCTCTTTTTTTTCCGTGACCACAACACTGTTTACATTTTATTTGCATTGTTTTTTTCTTTTTTTTTTGTATTTAAGTGCCTTAATTCCAGCCTTAGCTGTTAGCATTATTCACACACTCACCTGGAAACACATATGTGGAGGGGGGCGTGGCCCGCGGACCTGCAGCGAAGCGGGGTGTGCCAGGACCGGCTTCCCTCCACAACACCACAGTAGAAATCCTAACCCCGGGACACATAATGTATGCAATCACTCCTACATATTCAACATATACACTTTGTCATGGACGTCCATTGTGTGAATAATGTATTGTTTGATGTTGTCGATGACACACCTTTATGGGTTTCAAGCTGGCTGAAGAACCTTTCTATTTGTGCTTTCAAGCTGGAACATAGGTGTGTACAGGTACGTCTGGTGGGTGATACAAAAAGATACTCCTTATGAAGTTAACCGCCGGTGACAATCCGACCTAAAAAAGCATATTTGAAGGCAAAAATGTGAAATGATAGAGCATAAAGTGGGCTGAGTGGTATTTATCAAACGCAACTACCTGAGTGCGCTGGTATTGTTTTGTTTTTTTGTTTGTTTTTTTGACTCTTCACAGTGTTCATTGTTTACATTTGTTTTACAGCACTGTCCAGTCTAATGTCTATTCTGAAAATAAACCAATCAGATAAAAAAAAAAAAAGGCTGTAAAAGCTTGCAAACATGCTTTTTTGTTTGTTTTGTTTTAATATAATGAATGAATGACTAGGGTATACTTGCCAACCCTCCCGATTTTCCGGGAGACTCACGAATTTCAGTGCCCCTCCCGAAAATCTCCCAGGGCAACCATTCTACCGAATTTCTCCCGATTTCCACCTGGACAACAATGTTGCCTTTAGCGTCCTTGACAACCTGTCGTCAAGTCCGCTTTTTCCGCCATACAAACAGCGTAATATATGTGGTTTATACACACACATAAGTGAATGCAAGGCATACTTGGTCAACAACCATACAGGTCACACAGAGTGGCCGTATGAACAACTTTAACACTGTTACAAATATGCCCCACACTCTGAACCCACACCAAACAAGAATGACGAACACAATTTCGGGAGAACATCCGCACTGTAACACAACAGAACAAATACCCAGAACCCTTTGCAGCACTAACTCTTCCGGGACGCTACAATATACACCCGCCGCTATCCCACACCCCCCGCCCCCCCAGTCGCCAATAGATTTACTTTAAAAATACTGAAACAGTTGTACTGTTTCACAATTTACAATAATGCACTGTAAAATAAAATAATTCTGCAACGCCAGAAATTTACTGTAAAAATACTGAAACAGTTGTACTGTTTCACAATTTAAAGTAATGCACTGTAAAAAAAAAAATCTGCAACACCAGGAATGTACTGTAAAACTACAGAAACAGTTGTACTGTTTCACAATTTACAGTAATGCACTGTAAAAAAAAAAAATCTGCAATGCCAGAGATTTACTGTAAAAATACAGAAACAGTTGTACTGTTTCACAATTTACAGTAATGCACTGTAAAAAAAATTTGCAATGCCAGAAATTTACTGTAAAAATACAGACAGTTGTACTGTTTCACAATTTACAGTAATGCACTGTACAAAAAATAATAAATTTGCAACGCCAGAAATTTACTGTAGAAATACAGAAACAGTTGTACTGTTTCACAATTTACAGTAATGCACTGTAAAAAAAAAAATCTGCAACGCCAGAAATTTACTGTAAAAATACTGAAACAGTTGTACTGTTTCACAATTTACAGTAATGCACTGTAAAAAAAAATCTGCAATGCCAGAAATTTACTGTAAAAATACAGAAACAGTTGTACTGTTTCACAATTTACAGTAATGCACTATAAAAAAATTATGCAATGCCAGAGATTTACTGTAAAAATACAGAAACAGTTGTACTGTTTCACAATTTACAGAAATGCACTGTAGAAAAAAAAAAAAATCTGCAAAATTGCAGCGACTGATTTGTACGTTTTTTGGACCGTAAAATGCACAGATTTCTTTAGAGAGTGTAGATAATATTTGTTTACGTATTGAAATGGTGAATTCGTAGTCATGTTTTGGATGCCAGACTTTGGACATTTCTGGGTTAGAGAGAGAGAGAAAAAGTCTTATTGAGTTACTGTCATTAAGTCGTTGTGACGTCAGGAGGCTGCAGCTGACATCTGAAGAACTTCTTCCACTAGCAGGAAAACATCTTTCACTTCCACTTCAGCTTCTTTCCTGATTCAAGCCGGCCTGAAAAGTCTGAGAAGATCGTAGAGGACGTCTCATCAACTCCACCACAGTAAGTTGCATTTTTCTTATTTTTTACTTCACACCTGGACTTCTAACAGGATTTAAGTCTTTAAACTTGAACCGAAGACTAGTTTTGGATTCAAGACTGTGATGCGGCCAGCAGATAGTTGTTTTTTTATATATAATTGGCATGTGAAATAGAAAAAAGAACAATAAGTTGTTTCAGTTTGTTTTTTGCCAAATTATTACCATTTGTATTTCTCAAACAAGATGTCAAATTATAATTATTTACTTGATAGTTGCTGTTAGAATGTTGTGGTTTTAATTACTTGTGAAAAATAACAATTTAGTTGTTTCAGGGTTTTTTTTTTGCTAATAAAATACCATTATTTCTTAATTAAGATTTAAAAATTATAGTTATTTACTTGATTGTCGCTGGTAGAATGTTAAGTTTTTAATTATTTGTGAAAAAGAACAATTTAGTTGTTTCAGTCACTTTTTTGCCAAATAAATATCATTATTATTTCTCAACGATTAAAATATCAAATTAGTTATTTACTTGATAGTCGCTGTTACAATGTTATGTTTTTAATTATTTGTGAAAAAGAACAATTTAGTTGTTTCAGTTTGTTTTTGCCAAATAAATGCCATAATTATTTCTCAATTAAGATGTAAAATTATAGTTATTGACTTGATAGTCGCTGTTAGAATGTTGTGTTTTTAATTATTTGTGAAAAAGAACAATATAGTTGTTTCAGTTATTTTTTGCCAAATAAATACCATTATTATTTCTCAATTATTAAAATGTCAAATTAGTTTTTTACTTGATTGTCGCTGTTAAAATGTTGTTTTTAATTATTTGTGAAGAAGAATTTAGTTGTTTCACTTTGTTTTTCCCTAAATAAATACCAGTATTTCTCAATAAGATGTCAAATTATAGTTATTACTTGATAGTCGCTGTTAAAATGTTGTTTTTAATTATTTGTGAAGAATAATTTAGTTGTTTAAGTTTTGTTTTTCGCTAAATAAATACCATTATTTCTCAATTAAGATGTCAAATTATTGTTTTTTACTTCATTGTCGCTGTTAGAATGTTATGTTTTTAATTATTTGTGAAAAAGAACAATTTAGTTGTTTCAGTTTGTTTTTTTTGCCAAATAAATGCCATTATTATTTCTCAATTAAGATGTAAAATTATAGTTATTTACTTGATAGTCACTGTTAGAATGTTATGTTTTTAATTTGTGAAAAATAACAATTTAGTTGTTTCAGTTTATTTTTTGCCAAATAAATGCCATTATTATTTCTCAATTAAGATGTACAATTATAGTTATTTACTTGATACTCACTGTTGCAATGTTAAGATTTAAATTATTTTGAAAAAGAACAATTTAGTTGTTTCAGTCACTTTTGTGCCAAAAAAATATCATTATTATTTCTCAATTATTAAAATGTAAAATTAGTTATTTACTTGATTGTCGCTGTTACAATGTTATGTTTTTAATTATTTGTGAAAAAGAACAATTTAGTTGTTTCAGTTTGTTTTTTGCCAAATAAATACCATTATTATTTCTCAATTAAGATGTAAAATTATTGTTATTTACTTGATAGTCACTGTTAGAATGTTATGTTTTTAATTATTTGTGAAAAAGAACCATTTAGTTGTTTCAGTTATTTTTTGCCAAATAAATACCATTATTTTTTTCTCAATTATTAAAATGTCAAATTCGTTTTGTACTTGATTGTCGCTGTTAAAATGTTGTTTTTAATTATTTGTGAAAAATAACAATTTAGTTGTTTCAGTTTGTTTTTGGCCAAATAAATACCATTATTATTTCTCAATTAAGATGTAAAATTATTGTTATTTACTTGATACTCGCTGTTAGAATGTTATGTTTTTAATTATTTGTGAAAAAGAACAATTTAGTTGTTTCAGTTTGGTTTTTTTGCCAAATAAATACCATTATTTTTTTCTCAATTATTAAAATGTCAAATTAGTTTTGTACTTGATTGTCGCTGTTAAAATGTTGTTTTTAATTTTTTGTGAAAAATAACAATTTAGTTATTTTAGTTAGTTTTTTACCAAATAAATGCCATTATTATTTCTCAATTAAGATGTAAAATGATTGTTTTTTACTTGATAGTCGCTGTTAGAATGTTATGTTTTTAATTATGTGAAAAAGAACAATTTAGTTGTTTCAGTTATTTTTTGCCAAATAAATACCATTATTTTTTTCTCAATTATTAAAATGTCAAATTAGTTTTTTACTTGATTTTCGCTGTTAAAATGTTGTTTTTAATTATTTGTGAAAAATAACAATTTAGTTGTTTCAGTTTGTTTTTTGCCAAATAAACACCATTATTATTTCTCAATTAAGATGTAAAATTATTGTTATTTACTTTATAGTCGCTGTTAGAATGTTATGTTTTTAATTATGTGATAAAGAACAATTTAGTTGTTTCAGTTAATTTTTGCCAAATAAATACCATTATTTTTTTCTCAATTATTAAAATGTCAAATTAGTTTTTTACTTGATTGTCGCTGTTAAAATGTTGTTTTTAATTATTCGTGAAAAATAACAATTTAGTTGTTTCAGTTTGTTTTTTGCCAAATAAATACCATTATTATTTCTCAATTAAGATGTACAATTATAGTTATTTACTTGATAGTCACTGTTAGAATGTTAAGATTTAAATTATTTTGAAAAAGAACAATTTAGTTGTTTCAGTCACTTTTGTGCCAAATAAATATCATTATTATTTCTCAATTATTAAAATGTAAAATTAGTTATTTACTTGATTGTCGCTGTTACAATGTTATGTTTTTAATTATTTGTGAAAAAGAACAATTTAGTTGTTTCAGTTTGTTTTTTGCCAAATAAATACCATTATTATTTCTCAATTAAGATGTAAAATTATTGTTATTTACTTGATAGTCACTGTTAGAATGTTATGTTTTTAATTATTTGTGAAAAAGAACCATTTAGTTGTTTCAGTTATTTTTTGCCAAATAAATACCATTATTTTTTTCTCAATTATTAAAATGTCAAATTAGTTTTGTACTTGATTGTCGCTGTTAAAATGTTGTTTTTAATTATTTGTGAAAAATAACAATTTAGTTGTTTCAGTTTGTTTTTGGCCAAATAAATACCATTATTATTTCTCAATTAAGATGTAAAATTATTGTTATTTACTTGATACTCGCTGTTAGAATGTTATGTTTTTAATTATTTGTGAAAAAGAACAATTTAGTTGTTTCAGTTTGGTTTTTTTGCCAAATAAATACCATTATTTTTTTCTCAATTATTAAAATGTCAAATTAGTTTTGTACTTGATTGTCGCTGTTAAAATGTTGTTTTTAATTTTTTGTGAAAAATAACAATTTAGTTATTTTAGTTAGTTTTTTACCAAATAAATGCCATTATTATTTCTCAATTAAGATGTAAAATGATTGTTTTTTACTTGATAGTCGCTGTTAGAATGTTATGTTTTTAATTATGTGAAAAAGAACAATTTAGTTGTTTCAGTTATTTTTTGCCAAATAAATACCATTATTTTTTTCTCAATTATTAAAATGTCAAATTAGTTTTTTACTTGATTTTCGCTGTTAAAATGTTGTTTTTAATTATTTGTGAAAAATAACAATTTAGTTGTTTCAGTTTGTTTTTTGCCAAATAAATACCATTATTATTTCTCAATTAAGATGTCAAATTATAGGTTTTTGCTTGATTGTCGCTGTTAAAATGCTATGTTTTTGGTTACTACTTATGAAAATGAACAATTTAGTTATTTCAGTTTATTTGCCAAAGAAAATACCATTATAATTTTTTATTTAAGGTATCATATTATAGTTACTTACTTGAATATTGCTGTTAGAATATTATGTTTTTGATTAATTGTGATAATGGACAATTTAGTTGTTTCAGTTTTTTATATGCCATCATTATTTC
The DNA here is from genome assembly GCF_033978795.1 of Nerophis ophidion. NCBI lineage: Eukaryota > Metazoa > Chordata > Actinopteri > Syngnathiformes > Syngnathidae > Nerophis > Nerophis ophidion. Next base: position 3,951,130 of record NC_084627.1, read on the forward strand.
TCAATTAAAATATTTAAATATAGTTATTTACTTGAATGTTGCTGCTAGAATGTCATGTTTTTGGTTAGCTTAGCGATCGGAACGTTGTTCCTTCTGCTTGTTTTTTGTTTTTGGTATGTGTTTAATTTTGTAGATTAAATCATGTTCCTACCTGCACGCCTTGTCCGGAGTGGTCCGTCTGCATCCTGGGGGAACAAACCCCGTAGTAAGCTGCCACACCCCCGTCGTGACAAAACCACTGACAATACCCTTTGTCACCTGTAACAAATGCAGGTTATTTTCATTTAAATATAAAGTCTCATCTTATCTACAGTAAATGGCTTACCATGAATTGATTAACGTGGACTTAAACAAGTTGAAAAACTTATTCGGGTGTAACCAATTAGTGGTCAATTGTACGGAATATGTACTGTACTGTGCAATCTACTAATAAAAGTTTCAATCAATCAATCAAAAAAAGCTTGCTTTTAAATACGCAACTCTTGTGGGGAAATGTGGACACCTCTTCAGGTTCTTCATGTCATGTTTAAGTCAAACATGTGGCGTTTGCATCACAGACGTGTATCACTAGCATCATCATAATCAGACGTGTCATCATACACTTTCAAACTCTAAGGGCTGCCATCTGCTATTCAACATCTAACAACATGCTTTCACAAATGTCCCATTCAAAGAACCAGTAAGTCTCGTTGTGTTTTTTGGTCCAGTCAGCTATTTATTTACGATGCTTTGAGCTGTTCTTCTGGGGTTTATTATCTTCCATAACATCTCGTTTCCAGCATACGATATGGTTCCGCAGAGGTCTTGTTGGTGCAAATTCGTCATTCGGACCAGACTAATGGACTGTGCACTCAAAGTCACAAGTCTCCCATAAAGCTGTTTGCCATTCGCAAATGAAAAACAAAGAGAGAGAGAGTTAGTCGGTTCCAGGGTCAAGATGTCACCCCCAGTTAGTTGCAACACACAAAAAGACAGTTTGCTCTAAAGCAGGCCTGGGCAATTATTATGACTTGGGGGGGCAAATTTTGAGAAAAAAATGTGTCTGGGGGCCTGTTTATCTGATTTTTAGGAACCCTAACACAAAACCTCACAATAAAGTCTGATTGAATGCTAAAAACTTTATAACAGACCGCCTTGATTGAACGTAATGGTATTTTCCTTTTTTTTTTTTACTGAATGAGACACCTAGAATGTACAGGAAATTAAAGAATGTGGGACTTACAGGAACACACGCTCCGGTTCCCCTTCTCAAAGAGAACTCCTCGGGGATCCGGTTTGGTGGCTGCAGGATTAGGTCTCTGGTTTTTGCAGATGATGTGGTCCTGATGGCTTCATCTGGCCAGGATCTTCAACAAGCAACTGGGATGAGAATCAGGACCTCCAAGTCCAGAGTCCATGGTTCTCGCATGGAAAAGGGGTTGGGGAGGAGACCCTGCCCCAAATGGAGGAGTTTAAGTACCACGGAGTCTTGTTCACGAGTGAGGGAAGAGTGGATCGGTGCGGCGTCTTCAGTAATGCGGGCGCTGAATCGATCCGTTGTGGTGAAAAAGGAGCTGAGCCGGAAGGCAAAGCTCTCAATTTACCGGTCGATCTACGTTCCCATCCTCACCTATGGTCATGAGCTTTGGGTTATGACCGAAAGGACAAGATCACGGGTACCGAAATGAGTTTCCTCCACCGGGTGGCGGGGCTATCCTTTAGAGATAGGGTGAGAAGCTCTGTTATCCGGGGGGAGCTCAAAGTAAAGCCGCTGCTCCTCAGGAAATACGTCCCTGGACACATGAGGGCTTTGAGTATGACCAATGTATGATCCTGTAACTACGTGGAATCGGATCGATACCCAAATTTGTGGTATCATCCAAAACGAATGTAAAGTATCAAACAGAAGAATAAGTGATTATTACATTTTAACAGAAGTGTAGATATAACATGTTGGAATAGAAAGTAAGCAGATATTAACAGTAAATGAACAAGTAGATTAATAATTGATTTTCTACATCTTGTCCTTAATAATTGTGACAAAATAATACAATGATAAATGACACAATATGTTAGTGCAGTGGTCCCCAACCTTTTTGTATCTGCGGACCGGTCAACGCCTAATAATTTGTCCCGCGGCCCGGGGGAGGGGGATCTTTTTTTTTTTTTTTTTATGTCATGAAAAAGGGATGTTTTTGTCATGAAAAATGGAGGTTTTTGTGGTTGGTGCGATAATTGTACGTGTATATTGTGTTTTTATGTTGATTTAATTAAAAAAAAAAAAAAAAATTTTTTATAAATGAATAAAAAATTGTGTTACTGCATATGTCAGCAGACTAAATTAAGAGCCTTTTTTTGCTTACTTACTATTAAAAGACAAGTTGTCTAGTATGTTCACTATTCTATTTAAAGACAAACTTGCAATAATAAACATATGTTTTTAAATACATTGCTTTTTTATCCAGTGCTTTTATTTCTATTTTATCTAGTGTTTATCTAGTGTTTTTCATGTTTTCTTTTCTATTTAAATTTTTTATTATATAGTTTAACTTTACATATATATATATATATATATATATATATATATATATATAAATATTCTTTGTAGCACTTTGAGATTTTAACAAATGTAAAGTGCGTTACAGATGTAATTCATTATTATCATTATTATTATTATTGTTATCATATGTTTAATGTACTGTAAGATTTTTTTTGTTAAAATAAAGTCAGTAATGCAATTTTTTGTGGTCCCCTTCATTTAGAAAAGTACCGAAGAGAATGAAAAATAATTTTGGTACTGGTACCGGTACCAAAATTTTGGTATCGGGTCAACACTGGTAACTAATATATGCAAAAGCGCAGATTCCAACCATTGAAATACTTTGTATAGTTCAAGTCATTTGATTTGGGGAATGTTTGGCGGGCCAGATTGAAAAGCTTAACTGTTACTGTCCACTGTTACCATAAATGAAGTAACATGAAGTAGTGGGACAGGAGGTCAAAACTAGCATCGCAATGTCCGCTACAAAACTGACATTATGCTCACATTTATTAACATTTTAGCCGTTTAGCCAAACATGACTAAACTTACAGTTTTCTCATCTTTAGCCGGCTGGTGGATAGTTGGCAGAACTCTAGGCCTTGTTTTAAGATATGTAGCAAAGCTTGGGGAAGGCAGTTATAATAATAATAATAATAATAATAATAATAATAACAATAATAATAATAGATTTAATTATTTAAAAAAAACACTTTACATTGCGGAAACAACCCCAAAGTGCTACAGTGTATTAAAAAAAAGATAATAAAATAGATAAAAATAAAAATTCGAACAGCCTAATAGCTAGAACTAGCAAGCATACATCTTAAAAAAAGTGTTTTTTTTTGTTAGAAGAAGGGTTTTTAAGCCTTTTTAAAATTATACACAGTCTGTGGTGCCCTCAGGTGGTCAGGGAGCAGAAAGCCCGGTCTCCCATCGTTCATAGCTTTGTCCTCTGAGGTTGGAGGAGGTTAGCCTGTCCGGAGTGGAGGCGTGGTGTGGAGGATTTGGGGGTGAGCAGTTCTTTGAAATAGAGGGGGACATTACCATTGAGGCACTGGTGGGTTAGTAGGAAGACTTTGTATTCCATCCTGAGTGGTACAGGAAGCCAGTGAAGTGTTGTGATTTGAGAAGTTTTTTTTGTTTCGCCTCGTCCCTCAAAAATGGAGCGCTAGGATTTTTTCTTGTGTTTGGTGCTATAAACCGGCCCAAAGGACAAATATTTATCTTAAAAAGTGCATTTTGCGTAACAGCTACAAGCTTGCATCGCCGACCTGTGGTTTATGTTGTGTACTGTTTGGTCCTGACCTAAAAATACCCATCAGAACTTTATAAAGTCAGCTGAAGTTTTGTTCTAATCTCCGGTCTCTCATCCATCATGTCTGTGCTCTCGTCAAAACCTCAGTTAAATTCCCAATGACCTTTTGCGACACTGTAACCAAAACAATCGAGGGGACAAACACGCTACGCCCTGCGGTCCAGTCCGGTCCTCTGACATTGTCAACTGGCTGACCTCTTATCTCACGTGTCTGCTTTCTTTTACGGCCTCCTGACTCACTGGCCGTTCGACTAATTATAGAACATTCCTGCCATACAGAATGGGAAAGATAGATAGAAAGGGTGTGAGGAATATACCGAAATAGAGTTCAAGATGGTTTAAAGATAGCAGCAGCCTGTTCATGTGGGACATTAAGGACAAGCCATCCTTCTGTTGATATCTACATCTGCTGATGTGTCTTTCTTATTGTACGACAGAACTATGGGCCAGAAGGTGGAGAAGATGCAAGATACAGACAAAGAGGAACCATGGGAAGGTACGGCCGCTCCGGGACGTATGGACCCCCAAATTGAGCAGCCAATCGCAGGTCTCGGTCAGAGGGATCGACCTCTGATAGTCGCAGGGGGTGGAGACGAGGAGAGACGGCCTGACACTGGAGCGACGGAGTACTCAAAGACCAGTCAGATTTTGGAGAGAACCTATCCTAGCAAGGACGGTATTAAAATTATGGATGAGGAGCAAGCTGGTAGACGTACGGTTGATGCAAGAGTCTTGTGCGAGCTTCCCAACGAGGGGGACTGTCTAGTGCTGGATGGGAACAAAACCAAATCATCCATCAAAAATAGAGCTGAGGAAGACACGACGCAACCATCCAGGAATTGCATACCAGAGAACTTTGAATTGACAGACAGCAGGTGTCCACATTCCGCCAGTGACTTGCGAAACACAGCAAAGGAGGCGGACCTCTTGACGGTGACAACTAATGAATCAAATTGTGAACGGAGTCACTTGGAAACTATAGCAATGCCGGATTCAGGGTCTTATGTACCAGAAACCCAAGAAGACAGGTTCACCGGTGCTGTCTCCAATAGAGCAAACGAAGTGGCACACAGTTTGGGAACAACAAAACCCTTGAAAGACCAGGGACCTTGTCCAAAACCGCAACCGGAACAGGACAGTCGCATTGATTGCAATGAAGACTGCGATGGAATGTCCCATTTTGCACACTTGACAAAAGAGAGTGGTCCTGTACGCGTTTCTGCCGTCACCATCCCTCCACCTTTAGCCAACTTTTTACCAGAAAAAGACGCATTGACTGAACAAATGGACCAGCCTCCGCCGACCAAAGTCAAAGGTCCACCTCCGCCTGTTCCGAAGAAACCCAAAAATCCATTTATTAAGCTGAAGACCACTCAGTTGAGCTCCGGTGACGTGCAGAGACGAGTAAACCAGCGTTCTGAGGACAGAACCAGGAGGAGACGCACTGTGGATTTTAACCGATGCACAAAGATGTCCAACCAGGACATGTGTGCACTGTGGGACGATAGAGGCACCTACACCAACATACGACGCTTGTCCATGGAACTCAGGCCTTGGGAAAACATGTCACTGGAACACATGGACGACGAGTACGGGGACTTGATCAACTTTGAGTACTGTGCCCGTATGGGAAAACTGTCCCCAGATGAAGACCTCGTAGACTTGGACATGTTGCAGAGGCGGGTGTTCCTGGAAAGAAGAAATATGTTCAAAACAGGACCGCCACCTGTCGCGACAAAGCGACCAAATCCTTCCATCCCTGCAGAGTCCGCGCATGCATCAGATCATGAGACTGAGCAACCAAAACCGGCTCTGAGAAGAGAGCCCCACACACGGGACAGCATCAGATCCAACCAAGATCACTCCGAGATCGCATCCTTCAAGCCTGTGGCCGAGCTCGTCAAGGAGACCATGAAGAGAAGTCAGGCTCACCGACTCAAGCCCGAAGGAGCCAAAACTCAAGTCCGGGTGGCAGAGCGTCAGAGTTCAAACATCAACGTTTCTCAAATAAAGAACGCCTTTGATGTGCCAAAGAAATCGAAAGAGAGACCACAAGAGCCTCAACCACTTCAAAAGAAAGGTAGGTGAGATTGTTCTCCTGCTAAAATCTTACAAAATCATAAATGATTGTTGACATGTGCGTGGTCGAGTAAATAACCACAGGGTTCTCTAGAACTCGGTCATAAAATATGACTGACCAACAAACGCATCTTCAGCGTACTGTAACATTCTTGCTAGCGGCTAACTTACCTCCACAGTGCAAAGCGAAAAATCAACTACCTTTCTGACACGTAACATTATCACTGGAGGATGAGGACTAGCTAAGTATGCTACACTTCACACCAATGGAGGATATTCTGACCGCCAACTGGTAAACTAGAGTACGATACAAATATCAACAGTAAAGATACCAAGTGTTGCATCAGTGTATGGTTCATACTACAACGGTTAGATCAATATTTTTTATAATAAAATAAATGTCATTTTTGTTTTTGTTTACAAAAGCAGTAAATCAGGCTTGGACACGGGAGGGCGTTAAGGGCAAAAACCAAAGGAGTCAAATCAAACGAGAGTATGAAATTATTTAAATACTTAATTGATATTGTTAGTGTGATTTTGTCTGATTATAATTGTGATAAAAACTGAATCTTTAAATAATGTTGAAAATTTGAAGTATCAGTATTAGCATTACCAACAAATTCAATATGAAGTTGCTGTCATATGAATATTAAAAATCATACAATTTATCGTTATTCATTTAAATGCGATTATAAATCTGTGAAGTGTTCCTTGTAAAGTAAGGATGATCTGATACACATATAAGATAATCACCAGTGGATTATATGAATCATTATACTACATCAATATTGTTATGATTTTTTTTTATTTTCGTATTTTCTGATTTCAAAACTGCTGAGGGTTCTGTTTCTAACTTAAATCAAGGGTCTTTGAACACACCACAGTTAACATGTAAGCATCTGCATATTATGAAATATGAAAAATAAACCCAAGATCAAAATAACAAGCCCTCAATAGCCTTCCAACAACCACCCTCTAAGTTTCCCAAAATAAGTGGTGCCGTATTCACTGTCACGGATATAAACACATAAGAAATATACGCAAATATACATACAATCTGACCAAAAGTGTATCCAAGTAAAATAGATGAATAAAATACGATAAATATACATAAATAATTAAGGAATGACGGTAGCCCTCTCTTGCCTATATTTATTTCACATTAACATTTATGTTGTTGTTTTTAATTACTTACATATTTTAGTGACAAAATCCTAGCTATGGCATTGTTTGTGTTACTGTTGTGTGGCGAAAATAAAGTCTACTGCTTAAAAATCTGGTTAGAGGGGGCTGTTTTTCCTCTAGACTTTTTCCATGCAATCCATATCATTAGTAAAGTTGGAAATGTAAGATTTTTAAATAGAGCCTTTTCAAATGTATTCTAATTATGACCTGATTTCAGTTAATTAGCCCTATACTGTTTGTGGTTAAAGTCTCCCATATATATATATATATATATATATATATATATATATATATATATATATATATATATATATATATATATATATATATATATATATATATATATATATACATATATATATATACATACATACATACATATATATACATACATACATATATATATACATACATACATATATATATACATACATACATATATATACATACATACATACATACATACATATATATACATAAATACATACATATATATACATACATACATACATACACACATATATATACATACATACATACATACATACACACATATATATACATACATACATACATACACACATATATATACATACATACATACATACACACATATATATATATATATATATATATATCCAGCCATCCTTCCATCTTTTTCCGCTTATCCGAGGTCGGGTCGCGGGGGCAGCAGCCTAAGCAGGGAAGCCCAGACTTCCCTCTCCCCAGCTACTTTGTCCAGCTCCTCCCGCCGGATCCTGAGGTGTTCCCAGGCCAGCCGGGAGACACAGTTTTCCCAACGTGTCCTGAGTCTTCCCCGTGGCCTCCTACCGGTCCGACGTGCCGTAAACACCTCCCTAGGGAGGCGTTCGAGTGGCATCCTGACCAGATGCCCAAACCACGTCATCTAACTCTTCCCGATGTGGAAAAGCAGAGGCTTTACTTTGAGCTCCCCCCGGATGGCAGAGCTTCTCACCCTATCTCTAAGGGAGAGGCCCGCCACCCGGCGGAGTAAGCTCATTTTGGCCGCTTGTACCTGTGATCTTGTCCTTTCGGTCATAACCCAAAGCTCATGACCATATGTGAGGATGGGAACGTAGCTCGACCGGTAAATTGAGAGCTTTGCCTTCCGGCTCAGCTCCTTCTTCACCACAACGGATCTTTACACCGTCCGCATTACTGAATACGCCGCACAGATCCGCCTGTCGATCTCACGATCCACTCTTCCCCCACTCGTGAACAAGACTCCTAGGTACTTGAACTCCTCCACTTGGGGCAAGATCTCTTCCCCAAGCCGGAGATGGCACTCAACCCATTTCCGGGCGAGAACCATGGACTCGGACTTGGAGGTGCTGATTCCCATCCCAGTCGCTTCACACTCGGCTGCGAACCGTTCCAGTGAGAGCTGAAGATTCTGGCCAGATGAAGCCATCAGGACCACATCATCTGCAAAAAGCAGAGACCTAATCCTGCAGCCACCAAACCGGATCCCCTCATATGTGTTTGTGTGTGTGTGTATATGTACATTTATGTACACATTTATATATATGTATATGTTTATACATACATATATATGTATATGTGTATATATATATATATATATATATATATATATATATATATAGTGTATATGTATGTATATACAGTATATGTATGTATATATTTATATATACAGTATTTATATACATGTGTGTGTGTGTGTGTGTGTGTGTGTGTGTACATCAGAATCAGACAGAATCAGACATACTTTATTAATCCACGAGGGGAAATTAAATACACACATGTAGGTATATACACGTGTATATGTGTATCCATACATACATCCATCCATCCATTGTTATGTGTGTATAGGTATCTATGTGTGTATGTTTATATATATGTATTATTACTATTACAGCCAAAACATTTCTAGAATATTCGGTTAGCTGACAAACTATTAGTCTCCGTCTTTGATAGAAATTAGTCAAATTTACATTTTTTTTTCACTATTCCTGCCCATTCACACATTGCCCGACTCCGTCTGCGCATGTGCAGTAGCCCATCGCCAAACAAGAGTGGGAGAAAAGGCGATTGTTACCGCAGGTGATGAGACGGCGCGCCAGGGGGAGAATGCTGAATTCTGCATTCTGACACACCCACAACCATAAAACGCAAACATTTTTTTTTTTTTGCAGCATCCACTCGTAGATAGGAACGGAGAAAACACAGCGAGTGGGCTTCTGTGTGTGTGTGCGTGTGTGTGTGTGTGTGTGTAGGGGGGGGGACCTGAAGAAGGGGATACTGGAGGAACGTCCTGCAGGATAAGGGCGCGCCTAAAAAAAAAAAACCTCACTGATTCATGCGAGGTGATTGATTGTTCTCGGGGAAATTGCATCGATCCGGGAGGTAAGAGTACAGTGGATGTGGATTTTTATTTGCGTGTTGGCGACTGACTCCGCAGCATCCGTTTTGGCTTGTAAGGATGGATGGAAATATCTGCACTTGCGTCAGCAGTCGGCGTCCACCGCTGCTAGCGGCTAACAGTTAGCAGCTAGCGGCTAACAGTTAGCAGCTAGCGGCTAACAGTTAGCAGCTAACAGTTAGCAGCTAGCGGCTAACAATTAGCAGCCAGCGGCTAACAGTTAGCCGCTAGCGCACGGGTCACCAACGCGGTGCCCGTAAGGACCAGATGAGTCGCCCACTGGCCTGTGCTAAAAATAGCTCAAATAGCAGCACTTACCAGTGAGCTGCCTCTATTTTTTTAAATTGTATTTCTTTACTAGCAAGCTGGTCTTGCTTTGCTCGACATTTTTGATTCTAAAAGAGACAAAACTCAAATAGAATTTGAAAATCCCAGAAAATATTTTAAAGACTTGGTCTTCGCTTGTTTAAATGAATTCGCTTATTTTTTTACTTTGCTTCTTATAACTTTCAGAAAGACAATTTTAGAGAAAAAAATACGACCTTAAAAATGATTTGGGGATTTTTAAACACATATACCTTTTTACCTTTTAAATCCCTTCCTCTTCTTTCCTGACAATTTAAATCAATGTTCAAGTATTTTTTTTTATTGTAAAGAATAATAAATAAATTTTAATTAAATTCTTCATTTTAGCTTCTGTTTTTTCGACGTAGAATATTTGTGAATTTTTTTTCCAATTTATGATTAGAATTTTAAAAAAAATATTCTGGCAAATCTAGAAAATCTGTAGAATCAAATTTAAAGGCCTACTGAAATGAGATTTTCTTATTCAAACAGGGATAGCAGGTCCATTTTATGTGCCATACTTGATCATTTCGCGATATTGGCATATTTTTGCTGAAAGGATTTAGTAGAGAACACCGACGATAAAGTTCGCAACTTTTGGTCGCTAAAAAAAAGCCTCGCCTTTATCGGAAGTAGCAGACGATGTGCGCGTGACGTCACGGGTTGTAGGGCTCCTCACATTTGAACATTGTTTACAATCATGGCCAGCAGCAGCTAGAGCGATTCGGACCGAGAAAGTGACAATTTCCCCATTAATTTGAGCGAGGATGAAAGATTCGTGGATGAGGATATTGAGAGTGAAAGACTAGAAAAAGAAAAAAGAAGGCGATTGCAAATTTTATTAGACACATTTACCATGATAATTCTGGAAAATCCCTTATCTGCATATTGTGTTAGTGTTTTAGTGAGATGAAATAGTGTGTAAAGTCAGAGGGGGGTGGCCACGGGTATGTGTGTTGACCCAGTGTCTCTGAGGGAAGTCACGCTAGAAGCTCCACTGATGTCGCCGGTAAGAGCAAACTTATTACCAGAATTTTCTCACCGAAAACTGCCGGTTGACATTTGGTCGGGATCCATGTTCGCTTAACCGCTCTGATCCATAGTAAAGCTTCGCCTTCGGGAATTTTAAACAAGGAAACACCGTGTGTTTGTGTGGCTAAAGGCTAAAAGCTTCCCACATCCATATTTCCACTTTGACTTCTCCATTATTAATTGAAGAAATTGCAAAAGATTCAGCAACACAGATGTCCAGAATACTGTGTAATTATGCGATTAAAGCAGACTACTTATAGCTTGGATCGGGCTGGAAAATAATGTCCGCTACAACCCGAGACGTCAAACGCACGAGTCATCATACCGCGACGTTTTCAACAGGACACTTCGCGAGAAATTTAAAATTGCAATTCAGTAAACTAAAAAGGCCGTATTGGCATGTGTTGCAATGTTAATATTTCATCAGTGATGTATAAACTATCAGACTGTGTGGTCGCTAGTAGTGGGTTTCAGTAGGCCTTTAAATCTTGTTTTAAAGTCTTTTGGATTTCTTAGAAAATTTTTGTTCTGGAAAATGTAGAAGAAATAATGATTGGTCTTTGTTAGAAATGTAGCGTGGTCCAATTTGTTATATATTCTAACAAAGTGCAAATTGCATTTGAACCTATTTAACCTTCCTCTTGTGTTAGCTTTCTGTTACCGTCTCTTATGTTAACGGGTCGGTTTTGACCCATGTCTTAAATCAGCTGTAAAATACACTAAAAACAATTATGTATCATCCAATTTGTTTCTCATCTCTTGGTTACCTCGTTAGGTTTCCTTATCCATGAAAATATCGGTTTTAATATTTTTGGTGTGGGCCATTGGGCCTTTTTTTTGTCAGTATACCCCTCGATTTCAATTGAAAAAAATAGTAAAACGAACCTCAAGAGAATAGTATAAATAAAAAAAAGGTTGTTGTTTTACCTGACCATTACTGAGGGGTATTAGAACACATCTCTTAAATAAATTTGTTTTATTTAATTTTTCATTTCAATAATTTTAACATAGTAACAACTCTATACTGAATTGACCTCAAATGTCTGGACATTTTAGTTTTTAAATGCATAAAAGAACCACATACATTTTGTTTGTTTTTGTACTGGATAACAAGGTAAAATGAGGATCCACTAAAGCTCACATGATTTGGAGAGGAGCTGGCCGTCAGTGTGTTCAGTTTTGGCTCTACTTAGTGCTTTATAGTCTTATTTTTTATAACTGGGTCGAAACCGACCCTAACAACACCAATGTCATAATTTCAACCAGAGCATTTTATAATTTAGTGAAACAAAAAAAAACAAGTTTTATTTTGTTGAAATAGAGGTTCCTGACAAAGTCAAAAAGCCTTGATGCATAAAAATAAATTTATGTGGTTCTTTTATGCATTTAAAAACTAAAACGGGTCGGTGCCGACCCTAACACAAGACGAAGGTTAAAACATGTCATCAAAATTCTAAAATTAATCTTAAACAGGAAAAATTACTGATGATGTTCTGTGAATTATTTTTTAATTTTTTTCAAAAAGATTCAAATGAGCTAGTTTTTCTATTCATTTTTTTTGGGTTGAATTTTGAATTTTAAAGAGTCGAAATTGAAGATAAACTATGTTTCGAAATGTAATTTTCATTTTTTTCCTATTTTCTCCTCTTTTAAACCGATTAAGTGTTTTTTTCATCATTTATTCTCTACAAAAAACCTTCCGTAAAAGGAAAAAAAATGTACGATGGAATGAGAGACAGAAATACCCTTTTTTTTTAAAAATAAATATAGATTTATTTATTAAAGGTAAATTGAGCAAATTGGCTATCTCTGGCAATTTCTTTAAGTGTGTATCAAACTGGTAGCCCTTCACATTAATCAGTACCCAAGAAGTAGCTCTTAGTTTCAAAAAGGTTGATGACCCCTGAATTAGCATATAGCGGCTAATAGTTAGCAGCTAACGGCTAACAGTTAGCAGCTAGCGGCTAACAGTTAGCAGCTAGTTAGGCTAAGCGGCTAGCTTGCCAGATAGCCATTACTTACAGTTTTTTTAACGGAACACGAGGTTTAAAAAAAAAAAGTTTTCATGTGGAGATGATATATTACACGATTAAACAATTCTTACCTGTTTAATAATGTTGACGAAATGGGTAAAACGGCGCTTGCCGTGAAATGAATGAATAAGGCTGTTCACTGCCGCACTACACCCGGGTGGACCGGCTGCCAGTCGGGCGGGTGGGAAGACTCACCGCTACCTGTGAAACGTCGAATTTTATAATATTTTAAACAATGTAAGTAAACTTGTATTTTTTTTGCTGTACAATTATTCTGAGTTGGAGTGTATAACATGGGTTTTGAGTCGTATTTTCAAAATTATAACACCGCCCTCGTCTTCAATCAACCGGTTAAGATATGGGTTAACAAACGCTCCCTAGCGTTGTGTATATTGACGCCAGCTCGCCACTATTGTTGCAGCTGTTGCCTGCACATCTGTTGGGCAGACATTGTCCTGCAAAAACGAAAAACTGATAGATTTAAGTCAAGAGGGAGTCCTAAATGTCCCCGCAAAGTTGGACTGACAACAGGGTTCATTTAAAGCAGGGGTGTCAAAAACAAATTTTACATTGGGGGCCACATGGAGAAAAGTCTACTCCAGGGGTCTCAAACTCACTTTACCTGGGGGCCACTGAATGCAGAGTCTGGGTGGGGCTGGGCCGCAAGAAAATATTTCTTAAAAAAAAAATGTTTGCATATTCTTCAGCATGTTTAATTGTATAATGACGTTTCAAATTGTATCCCTTGTGCACCACAACTTTCTCTGTGCAAATAAGTAAATATATTTGTATTTAGCCGACGCACGGAGAAAAATGTTAATTCCGCAATGTGTGTCCATCCATCCATCATCTTCCGCTTAGCCGAGGTCGGGTCGCGGGGGCAGCAGCCTAAGCAGGGAAGCCCAGACTTCCCTCTCCCCAGCCACTTCGTCCAGCTCTTCCCGGGGGATCCCGAGGCGTTCCCAGGCCAGCCGAGAGACATAGTCTTCCCAACGTGTCCTGGGTCTTCCCCGTGGCCTCCTACCGGTTGGACGTGCCCTAAACACCTCCCTAGGCAGGCGTTCGGGTGGCATCCTGACCAGATGCCCGAGCCACCTCATCTGGCTCCTCTCGATGTGAAGGACCAGCGGCTTTACTTTGAGTTCATCCCGGATGGCAGAGCTTCTCACCCTATCTCTAAGGGAGAGGCCCGCCACCCGGCGGAGGAAACTAATTTCAGCCGCTTGTACCCGTGATCTTGTCCTTTCGGTCATGACCCAAAGCTCATGACCATAGGTGAGGATGGGAACGTAGATCGACCGGTAAATTGAGAGCTTTGCCTTCCGGCTCAGCTCCTTCTTCACCGGATCGATACAAAGTCCGCATTACTGAAGACGCCGCACCGATCCGCCTGTCGATCTCACGATCCACTCTTCCCCCACTCGTGAACAAGACTCCTAGGTACTTGAACTCCTCCACTTGGGGCAGGGTCTCCTCCCCAACCCAGAGATGGCACTCCACCCTTTTCCGGGCGAGAACCATGGACTCGGACTTGTGTGTGTGTCGTTCCACTTTTCCTCCCTACAGAACACGGCAGTCGGTGGATAATAGCCAGGAAAGTACCGGGATGGCGAGCGCAAAAAAGTGATGGCTCCCGGAGTTTTATCCGGCTTCATATAGAAATTGATTGATTGATTGATACTTTCATTAGTAGATTGCACAGTTCAGTACATATTCCGTACAATTGACCACTAAATGGTAACATCCAAATAAGTTTTTCAACTTGTTTAAGTCGGGGTCCACGTTAATCAATTCATGGTACAAATATATACTATCAGCATAATACAGTCATCACACAAGTTAATCATCATAGTATGTACATTGAATTATTTACATTATTTACAATCCGGGGGGTGGGATGAGGAGCTTTGGTTGATATCAGAACTTCAGTCATCAACAATTGGATCAACAGAGAAATGTGGACATTGAAACAGTGTAGGTCTTATTTAGTAGGATATGTACAGTCAGCAGAGAACATAGTGAGTTCACACAGCATAAGAACAAGTATATACATTAGAAGTACATTTGAGTTGTTTATAATCCGGGGAGATGGGATGTGAATGGAGGAGGGTATTAGTAAAGTGTTGAAGTTGCCTGGAGGTGTTGTTTTAGAGCGGTTTTGAAGGAATATAGAGATGCACTTACTTTTATACCTGTTGGGAGTGCATTCCACATTGATGTGGCATAGAAAGAGAATGAGTTAAGACCTTTGTTAGATCGGAATCTGGGTTTAACGTGGTTTGTGGAGCTCCCCCGGGTGTTGTGGTTATGGTGGTCATTTACGTTAAGGAAGTAGTTTGACATGTACGTCGGTATCAAGGAGGTGTAGCGGATTTTATAGACTAGGCTCGGTGCAAGTTGTTTTACTCTGTCCTCTACCCTGAGCCAGCCCACTTTGGAGAAGTGGGTTGGATTGAGGTGTGATCTGGGGTGGAGGTCTAAAAGTAACCGGACTAGCTTATTCTGGGATGTTTGGAGTCTAGATTTGAGGGTTTTGGAGGTGCTTGGGTACCAGGAGGTGCAAGCGTAATCGAAGATATATATGTAGTGTTTATCGTGTGAGGCAATACAAATGTAACAATTAAAAAAAAAACAACGGTTTGAAATGGTCCAGGTTCTCTGGGACTGTTATTACTGACAGACAGGTGTCGAGGTGTGACTGCAACCGGGCACGTAAGAAAACCCTTATCTCCATGGCAACGTCCCTGTCGCTTTTCCTCCTTTGCTGCTTTTCCACCAACGCAGGGGTAGGCAACCCAGAACGTTGAAAGAGCCATTTTGGACCCAAATAACACAACGCTGTCAAGCGCCATTCATATAAAAATTGCGGGCAACACTAACATTAAACTTTCATATTAAGGTGGGGGCCGCATGTCTGAGACCCCTGGTCTACTCCCAAATGGGCTGGACTGGTAAAATCACGGCAAGATAACTTAAAAATAAAGACAACTTCAGATTGTTTTCTTGTTTAATAATAGAACTGGGACATTCTGAAATTGTACAAATCCTAATGTTTTGGGGGGTTTTTTACACTTACATGTTGCGGCTAATAATATTCTATCTCTATTAGTCCTTATTTATATTTTGTAAATAAGTTATGTGATAATGTTCATCAGTCCACTCTTTGGTGTTGATTGCAATCTATCAAGATAAAATATCAAGACATATATCAAAATCAAATTACAGTACGTTATTAATGTAGTTTGATAATTTTCCTTGACTGATGTACTAACATCATGTGGTTTATTTTGTACATATGTAGCACATACTTGCCAACCTTAAGACCTCCGAATTCGAGGGGGTGTATATATTTTCAAGGATTTATACATTCATTAACGAGTATATCCGTCCGGCCACCGTGTTCAATGGAGAAGTCTGATCTACAAAATTTGCAGGCAGCATACCTCATCCCTTTCGAGCGGTCCTGGATGAACTGAAATTATTTTTTCCAATAATTTTGGAACTTGCAAGCGTACTTCTTCTTCTTAATCGTCGTCGCCATGTCTCTTCTTTGTTTTTCTGCTTCGTCTCTGTTATGTTTTTGGACATTATCAATCAATCAATCAATGTTTACTTATATAGCCCTAAATCACTAGTGTCTCAAAGGGCTGCACAAACCACTACGACATCCTCGGTAGGCCCACATAAGGGCAAGGAAAACTCACACCCAGTGGGACGTCGGTCACAATAATGACTATGAGAACCTTGGAGAGGAGGAAAGCAATGGATGTCGAGCGGGTCTAACATGATACTGTGAAAGTTCAATCCATAATGGATCCAACACAGTCGCAAGAGTCCAGTCCAAAGCGGATCCAACACAGCAGCGAGAGTCCCGTTCACAGCGGAGCCAGCAGGAAACCATCCCAAGCGGAGGCGGATCAGCAGCGCAGAGATGTCCCCAGCCGATACACAGGCGAGCAGTACATGGCCACTGGATCGGACCGGACCCCCCTCCACAAGGGAGAGTGGGACATAGGAGAAAAAGAAAAGAAACGGCAGATCAACTGGTCTAAAAAGGGAGTCTATTTAAAGGCTAGAGTATACAAATGAGTTTTAAGGTGAGACTTAAATGCTTCTACTGAGGTGGCATCTCGAACTTTTACCGGGAGGGCATTCCAGAGTACTGGAGCCCGAAATGAAAACGCTCTATAGCCCGCAGACTTTTTTTGGGCTTTGGGAATCACTAATAAGCCGGAGTCCTTTGAACGCAGATTTCTTGCCGGGACATATGGTACAATATAATCGGCAAGATAGGATGGAGCTAGACCGTGTAGTATTTTGTACGTAAAACCTTAAAGTCACATCTTAAGTGCACAGGTGAGCCAGTACAGGCGTAATGTGATCAAACTTTCTTGTTCTTGTCAAAAGTCTAGCAGCCGCATTTTGTACCAACTGTAATCTTTTAATGCTAGACATGGGGAGACCCGAAAATAGTACGTTACAGTAATCGGACATTACTACTTGCCGTAGTTGTGAAGCTATGCATGATGGGAATCCGGATGTTGTGTGTTGCTGGAATAAACACACGCTGAGAAATAGCTCCGTGCCTGCCTACTTTATGGATAAACCTATGGATAACGGAGACACATATAATAGTCTCCTTTTCAGGTAAGAGAGGACGCTAAAGGCAGTGCTGTTGTCCGGGTGGAAATTGGGAGAAATTCGGGAGAATGGTTGCCCCGGGAGATTTTTGGGAGGGGCACTGAAATTCGGGAGTCTCCTGGGAAAATCAGGAGGGTTGGCAAACATGATGTAGCATCATCTCCAAAGATACAAAGAATTGCTATTGCGACATCCAGGGGACACATTTAGAACTGCTGTTTCTTTCATTCAAAAATTTCGGGTTTAATTTTTATACTTGGCAAACTCATCCCGTGGGCCGAATAAAACCTGTTAGCGGGCTTTGACACCCCGGATTTAAATGGTTCCTAAATTGAGCCCATATGTCCCATTTGTATACTCTAGCCTTTAAATAGACTCCCTTTTTAGACCAGTTGATCTGCCGTTTCTTTTCTTTTTCTTCTATGTCCCACTCTCCCTTGTGGAGGGGGTCCGGTCCGATCCGGTGGCCATGTACTGCTCGCCTGTGTATCGGCTGGGGACATCTCTGCGCTGCTGATCCGCCTCCGCTTGGGATGGTTTCCTGCTGGCTCCGCTGTGAACAGGACTCTCGCTGCTGTGTTGGATCCGCTTTGGACTGGACTCTCGCGACTGTGTTGGATCCATTATGGATTGAACTTTCACAGTATCATGTTAGACCCGCTCGACATCCATTGCTTTCCTCCTCTCTAAGGTTCTCATAGTCATCATTGTCACCGACGTCCCACCGGGTCATTATTGTCACCGATGTCCCACTGGGTGTGAGTTTTCCTTTCCTTGCCCTTATGTGGGCCTACCGAGGATGTCGTAGTGGTTTGTGCAGCCCTTTGAGACACTAGTGATTTAGGGCTATATAAGTAAACATTGATTGATTGATTGATGTCTTGCAAAACATGCCTCAAAAGTAAAAAAACCAAAAAACATTTTTTTTTCTAAAGTTACTACTTGTATTACGTGGTGATTTTTCTTGTCAATAACAAAATCATGGAGGTTTGTATTAGCTGTGAGAATATGCATGTTTTTCATCGCTATGTCTTCTATGGCTTGCGTCACGTTTTCATTGCATCGCAGTCACAAGATACTAAACACAGCGATTGTTTCCCCTGCAGACATGTTGCGGCGAGTTGTGCGACAGAGCAAGTTTCGCCACGTCTTCGGCCAGGCGGTGAGGAACGACCAGTGCTACGACGACATCCGCGTCTCCAGGGTGACATGGGACAGCTCCTTCTGCGCCGTCAACCCCAAATTTGTTGCCATCATCATCGAGGCCAGCGGGGGCGGAGCCTTCCTTGTCCTTCCTTTACACAAGGCGAGTCATAAAAAGTCGACTTATCGCCCTATTCCCTATGTGTCATAATTCATTCGGCCCGCGAATGAATTATTTATGGCCCCCGGGATGATATTTGATTCGTATCAGAACCGGCCCGCAGGCCACAGCCACTTCCTGCTGTTTTTCACGCACCAATACTCCATCAGTGTTGGCGCGAGGAATTTTCAAAATGGGGTCCCAGGGACCCCATCGAGTCGTAAAAATGACGTCCCACTTTTTTGTACGCGTTTTGAAAAGAAATGATAAATGTATGCATTATTCTGTTATATGTCACATTCTATATTGCATTTTGGAAAAAGGTTGTCATTAACGTTACTTAATAAAAAAAAAAATAAAAGAAAATAAATGTTTATTTATATGTAAATGTGTTCAGTTATAAATTTTCATTCACTTTCTTCTTTACTTCATGGATGCAAACCAGGGGTCGGCAACCCGCGGCTCCGGAGCCGCATGCGGCTCTTTGATCACTCTGATGTGGCTCAGCTGCGTAATTGCCGACCCCCACCCCCCCGATTATTTTGGGAGGTTTCCGGATTTCAGTGCCTCTCCCAGAAATCTTCCGGGGCAAACATTCTCCGATTGTTACCCGGTCTACAATATAGAGGGCGTGCCGTGATGGCAATGATTTTTACGTCCTTTAAAACATGTCGTGGCGCCCGCTTTAACACCATGCTGCCTGCGTGCCAGCCAATCACATGTAATATATTGGCTTTGTTAGAACACAATAGTGGCTGCAAGGCATACTTGCTCAACATCCATACAGGTTACACTGAGGGTTGTGATATAAACATCTTTAACACTCTTACTAATATGCGCCACACTGTGAACCCACACCAAACAAGAATGGCGAACACATTTCGG